>NC_044980.1:95161574-95399067 GCF_008728515.1 Papio anubis
TCTTTACATTGTCTTCCTTTTTCACCTTTCTAATTCTCCTCTGACTATTTCTGCGTTCCTCAAATCACCATACCTGGTCTTTTCTCTTAGCAACAAACGCATGTCCTAAATTAATGATTTTATATATGATCTCTAATTGTCTTTACTGAGATTTCTTGAACTTCATATGCCCCTTTGAGGTCTGTTTACGTCTGCTGAGTGGGAAATTTATCTCGCTCACTGTAACGACCCAGGGTTCACGCCGCATTCTCCTGTCTCAGCCTCCAGCTGGGATCTGGCGCCTGCTACCACGCCTGGCTAATTTTTTGTATTTTTAGTAGAGACGGGTTTCACTGTTAGCCCGGATGGTCTTGATCTCCTGACCTCAAGATCTGCCCTCACTTTGGCTCCCAAAGTGCTGGGATTACAGGCGGAGCCACCGCCAATATGTATTTTGAACTGCCAAATGCTACTTGGCTGCCTCATTGCTACCACAAACTTAGTGGGTCCAAAACTGAACGCATCTTCTTTAAATCTTCTGTTCCTCCTGTGTTCCCCATATTTAATTCTTGGTAATATTCTCTATGAAAATATACAATCCAGCTACCAGAGTACCAAACTTAATTCCTCTCTTTTCTTTCTTATTCTATCCTCTTCCCTCTTCTCTTTATCTCTCTCGTAGCTCATCATCCACATTCTACCCCTAATCCCACTGTTGCCAGTATAGTCCTGGGCACTACAATACTAACTCCTGCAAATTTCTCTTTCCTAAAAAAGAATCTATTTTATTTCTGTCTCTCGAAAACTGCCAGGTGACCTAAAGGAAGCTGACTCTATCTTCATGTTTAGAGATAAGATCTAATTAAATCATCCAGTTATAGTAATCATGTCCCCCTTGGCAATTATTAATTTAGAAACACAAATTTAAGTCAATCTGGTTATTACATCTACAATTCTTATTGTTGTGGAGTGGGCAGGTAACCAAAATTTGTCCAACCAGACTGAGGCAAAAACAAAATTCATTTTCAGAGTTAGGAAGAAAATTATTTATCTCCCACTGTAAGCAATGCAGCATGTTGCTTCTGCTGCAACTAGATGTTTTATTTTTTTCTTAAACTTCTTTGTAATTTTTATTACATATATCGTATTTACAAACATTTGTACTAGAATACCTATAAATGATATTTAGAATTTTATTAAATGTTATGTACATTTATATATATGACCTGCAATTTGACATTTTTTCTCAAAATTTTGTTAAAGACTTATTCATTTTAATAGCTACACCTCAATTTCATTCATTTTCATATTGATATTGTTTCCATTATGAAAAATAGAAACAATGTATTTATGTATAATCTTATTTATTATTATGTATGTTGTTTCCTTTATTTGCCAATACAAACCAAATGCTTTTATAAACATTTTTGAACATGTCTCTTTTTGGACATATGTGAGAATTTTCCAAGACATAAATTCCCATGAATGGAATTTCTGGATTGTGAGAAAGACTCTTTCAACTTACAAGATAAAACTGAATGGCTATTCAAAATGCCTGCTCCATTTTACATTTCCACCAGAAGTCTAAGAGAAGTCTTGTTCTGCCAAATTCTAAATAATAAATTTTGTCATGCTGTTTTACTTTTTGTTGTTTTAATGAGTATGAAATAATATCTTTGTGGTATATTTAGATTTGTGTACTTTCATAATTGCTAACTAGCTTGAACATCTTTTCCTATTATTCTTAGACAATTATGCTTCCTTTCCTATAAAATGGCCCCCTCTTTTTTCTTTTGGGGTTTGTCTTTTGCTTAGTAAATTTTAAAGTTTTATTATTTTATTTATATTAATATATTTGGTATTTCCCTAGACTCAGGGAAGGAGTACCCTTGTCTCCAGATTTGTGCTTTATAAGGCCCAGCTTAATCTCACTCTACTCCAGCCGCACCCTTTACCACTGGATGAGGAGTCCATTAGGCCTAGAGGCTACACTAACACCTCCAGGAACTCGGAGTTTTCTGATCAAGCAGCTCTACGCCTGCTTCTTTAACCCACACTGGCCTTTTCCTCTTCCCTAGTTTCATCAGCTGGAGGTTATGCCACATCTCTAGTGTGCACACTCTTAATCCCACAGCGTGGCCAAGGGACAACCCAGAGAAGGTGGGGGTTACACAAGAGACTCTTGACATGAGGACTGATGTGCCCATAACTATACAGTGCAGAAAACACTTAAGCCAACATTTTACTTTAAAAAAGTAGAAAATTCGGAATACATAAAGAACAACATCAAGGTAGTAAATATTATTAAATATATGTCAATAATTATGTTGAAAGTATTTGGGTTAAATTTGTACAAAATAGACATTAATCACATGTTATAGACAAATATATTTAAAATATTAAGACAGAAAATATTAAAATTAAAATATGGAAAAAAGTTATAGCAGGCAAATAAAAAACAAATAAAACTATTAATTATAAAATATTGCAAAACAAAAGATAATTTAAAGCAAAGAATACTATATGTGATGTCAAAATGTAAGGTTTTATAATTTTCTCCTCCACTATTATTATTATATGACATTGCTACCACAATATACCTGCAATTACTGTAACTATTACTACTACTCTTTAATCAGCCAAGTTTTCTGAGATTGAGCCAGGTTTTCCTTTGTTTATAACTTCTTCTTGCCTCTTATACTGTCCTGGAATTATTTTCCTATTCCTGAAGTACGTTTTCAGAAGTGACAGTCATTTTTAAGTAAAATTCTCATTTTTGTTTGTCTTTTCCTTTTTTATCCTCATACAAGTAAGATATTTTTTGATTAGTGTGTAATTTCAGGTTGACAGTTATTTTTTTTCAAACCAAATAGTTCTGAAGACAGTTATTTTTTAACCATAAATTTGAAGATAACATTCCACCGTTTTTTGGCTTTCACTTTGAAAAGCCTATTGTAATCAAATTTATCATTCATTTGTATCTAATCTGTCTTTCTGATACTTAAAAACATTTTTATTTTTATATTATGCAATTTTATTTTAAGGTATATAGGCATAAATTGGAATTTTGGGATTCATGTCTTTCATGATTAAATGAAAAATTTCAATCATTAACTGTCTTAATATTTTCTCTCATTCATTATGTTATTTAACTCTGAAATTAAAATTATTACTATGTTTGTTCTTTTACTTCAAGCTTCCACATTTTTTACTCTGTTAAACATTTTCCCTTTTTTTCTTTTCTATGATTCTTGGGTAATTTCTTCCAGTCTCTTCTCCTGTTCATCAATTCTCTGATTAACTGTGTCTTGATAGTTCTTCAATCCATACATTGAATTTTTTTATTTTAATTATATTATTTTTCCTTTCTAATGCAAATTTTTATTTACTTTCAAATCTTCCTAGATATTTTGATACTTTTATTCTTTACTCATTTATTTAGTTATGTTTTTGTTTGTTTAAAATTTTATATAGTTCCAATATTTAATGATGTTAGATGTTGGAAGGAGATATACAATTCTGCTGTTAATTGTTTCTGCTGACTCTCACTTATAATGGCTTATCTCATTATGTGTTTTGTAATTTTTTTTATTGTATATGAATGTTTATTTGGTTCAAATCTGTGGGGATGTAAGAAGTCTGGATTTAAGGCCCATGAGGATTTGTTTTGCTTATGACTGGAAGCTTACTTTGATATCTGAAAACACTTTAAATTAATGGGTTGGCTTAGAATTTCTGGAATATACAGGTAATACAAATTCTGACCACAGCCCCACATGATAGAAGGACTATGAGGACCACTTCTGAAGGGAATATTTTGTTCTTCACAAGAATGTAAGGTCAAAAAGCCAAGTTACTGTGCCCTCTCCCTTTGCTAGAAGACAGGATTAAAAAATGCTGACCTGCTTTTCACTGATGTTATCGCCCTTCAGTGATTCTGGTTTTACAGAGATGAAGAAATTTCCGTTCTATCTACAAATATTGTGCTAGTCCAGCCTTGTCATCGATTCCTTTACATTATTGTAAGCTCATTTATACACTTAATGGAATATTTGTTGTATTTAAACCAAAATATTGAGATGCTTTTTCATATTTTTCAGATTATTTCGACTAGAAGTTTTATTTGTAGTCACCTCTTCTCACTCTAACTCCAAAATAAAGAATATCTTTTAAAAGCATGTAACATACAATTGCTTACAGAGTTCAGAGTCTGGCAAACAGTTCAATTTTATTACCACTTTAAGTAATTTTCCTGTGGCTTTTTTATAGGCCTTCCCCTAGAAACAGAGTCTGGGATAAGGATTTGAGTATAAGTGGTTTATTTTGGAAGATGTACTAGAGGAGGAATGGAAAGTGAAATAGGGAGTAGAAAGAAGCCCATAGATAGTGCAGAACTAATGAATAGATTATTACTAAAGGTACATGGGGCCTAATTCTTCTGAAAACCTATGGGAGACCATGTGAAGCATGCCTCAAAATTTTCTCACCTGAATGACAAAGAATATTTTGTGTTTATTCTCCAGTTCCCCACAGCTGAAGTACGCTCATGGAGTCACATCAAATAAGCAATTTCCTGATATTTTTGGCCTACCTTCATTCACAGGTTGAAAGAAACTTCTCAGGTGGAGAATCATAGGAGCTTGTGCTAGGATGCTTTCAACATGTAGTAGAACAGTGAACATCGAGAATATATCGGTAATACATCAACATGTGAGAAAGTTTGCCCCTTGCACAGCTCAGATTCCCTTGTGCTCTATGTTAAGGTTATTTAAGTTAAATTCCAATATTTTATTTATTGTGTTGCTTCCCTGTATGGGAAGATGAACAATCAATTAGGGGCTCTGCTACGCTACAAAAAATAAGGAATTGAGTAAAAGGCTATTAAGCAGGCTTGGGGGAAGACTTGGACAGTAAACTGCAGTTGATTTTGTTCAATTTCATCTCCTAGCATAGTAGCAGCAACCCCTCCCTCACGCCAACCCCAGGCACCTGTGCATGCCTGGAAAGACGTGCACACAGTTACCGTGAACCATGGTGAGAAAAAAAAAACCAACACCAATTCCTGTAAATATGTGGGATCTGTATTCTTATCCCTCATTGCTGCTTCTAATCACAGAAGTATGGACAAAAAGACAGAAAACCATGGTTACTACACCTCCTGCCACATTGTTTAAGCCTCTTTTTCCAGCTGGAAGGCCTTTATAAAATTTAAATAAAATGATTGAACTTCCTTTTTTTTTCTCTTCAGTTACCTCTGGTTATTCCCTTTTGGTAGCAAGGCATTAGCGAGTAAACATTCAAAAGCAACTGCATAAAGAGAGAAAATTAGAAAGCGGCTGCATACGTCCAGGGAAAGATGCAGGCTCAGAAAAGACCTGAGGAGGCCTTAAGTGTATACCTCAGGCAGCTTCTTTGCACAGAGAGCCTAAAACAATTTTTACAGCAATAAACAAAAATGACAATCAATAAAAACAAAGCTTAGGGTAAGGTGGATAACCTGATCTCCAGTGTTAATTACCACATTATTAAATTGTCCAGTTTTCAACTAAAAAACTATAAATCATGAAAAAGAATAGGACATCAAGACCCATACCAAGGAAAAAAGTAGATTGAGAGAAATTTTTTCTGGAAAAAAAAAAAAAAAAAAAAGAGAGATGGCAGATCTCCAAAAAAAATGACTTTAAAGCAAATCTCTTACAGATGCTTAAAGAGAAAAAAAGAGATGTGAAGAAAGTAAAAAAAAAAAAAAGTAATATACGAAAAAAATGAAAATATCAATGAAAGGATAGAAAACCTATAAGAAGCCAAAAAGAAATTCTGGAGCTGAAAATTATAACTAAAATGAAAATTTACTAGAAGAATTCTAAAGCAAATTTGAGCAGGCAGAATAAAATATCAGTAAACTTGAAAATAGGGCAATAAAAATATAGATGCTAAATAATAGAAAGACAAAAAGATTGGAGAAAAGTCAACAGAGTCAAAGGGACCTATGGACACCATCAAGTGGACCAATGTACAGATGGTGAGACGCTCAGAAGAAGAGAGAGAGAAAGGAGCAGAGAGAATATTTGAAAAAACAATGGCTGAAAAGTTTTCAAATTTGATGAAAGACATAAATCTAAGCATTCAAGAAGCCTAATGAACTCCAAGAAAGATGAACTCTGAAACAGATGCACATTGAGACACATTTTTATCAAACTTTTAAAAGACAAAGATGAAAAGAGAATCTTGACATCAGGAAGACAGAAACAACTCACTACATATGAGGGCTTCTCAATATACTTATAAATCGATTTTTTTAAAAAATTAGAAACCTTAAAAGCCAGAAGGCAATGGGTTGATATATTCAAAACACTAAAAGGAAAAAGTCAACTATGAATTCTTTATCCAGCAATATTGTCCTTCGCAAGAGAGGGAGAAATTAAGGCATTTCCAAATAAACAAAAGCAGATAGAGCTCATTCATTACCAGTAGGCCTGCCCTGCAAGAAACACTCAATAAAGTCCTGCATAACGAAATGAAAACACACTAAACAGTAACTAAAAACTCTATCAAGAAATAAATATGTCAATAAAGCTAAATAAATGAAAAATTTTTAAAGGTAGTATTATTTTAACAACAGTTTAAACCTCCTCCTCTTGTTTTCTACTAGATTTAACGGACATACATTTTTAAAAACAACTATTAATCTAAAAATTACTATTATTGTAACTTTGATTTGTGACTCCACATTTTGTTTTTTTAACATAATTTTAGAGACTAATATATTTAGAAAGAATTATTCGTTTATGTTTTGGGGTACACAATGTATAGAGATGTAATTTTGTGACACTAACAACCACAAAGATAGGGATGAATTCATTAAAGGAGCAAAGATTTTGTATATTATTGATGTTAAGCTGGTATAACTTCAAATTAGAGTTTTGTAATTTTAGGATGTTAAGTACTATTTCCATGGTAGCCACAAAGGAAAGGAAATATATATATACATATATGGAATTTAAATGTTTCACAACAACAACGAAAAAAACTAAACACGAGAGAATAATAATGCAGGAAATGAGAGACAAAAAAGCTATAAGAGATATGGAAATCACAAAATGACAGAAGTTAATTCCTACTTAATTACTTTAATTGTAAATGTAACAAATTATTTAATCAAAAGATAGAGATTGGGAAAGTGGATAAAAATCATGATCCAGTTACAAACAGCCCTTGACTTAAAATGGTTCAATTTATGATTTTTGAACTTTATGACAGTGTGTAAGTGACATGTATTATGGCAAGTAAATACCTTTGAATTTCCACTGCATTTTTTTTTTTTCCTGGGCTAGCAGTATGTGGTACAATACTCTCTGATATTCTCCTGTGATGTTTCCAGTAATCCACAAAATCGTGAGAGTAAACAACAGTAATGCACTGTGTTCAAAAATTATATAAGACATTTAACACTATTTTAAAATAGGCTTTGTATTAGAATATTTTGCCCAACTGGAGGCTAATGTAAGTGTTCTCAGCACCTTTAAGGTAGACTAAGCTAAACTACGATATTAGGTACATTAGGTGTATTAAATGTATTTTTTCATTTGCATTATTTTCATCTTACTATGGGTTTATTGGAACATAACTTCAGTGTCAGTCAAGCATTCATATATGCTGTCTACAGGAGACTTACTTTAGATCCAGACACAGATTAAAAGCAAAATGATAGAAAAATATATTCCATGCAAATAGTAACCAAATGAGTAGGAGTGGCTATACTAATATTACACAAAATAGACTTTAACTTTAAGAAGTTTACAAAAGACAAAGAGGACATTATATGTTAATAAAAGTTTCAATACTGCAAAAAGATATCACAATTATAAACATTTATGTACCTAATAACAGGCTATCAAAATATATAAAGCAAAAACTGACAGAATCGAGGGAGAAACAGTTCTGAAGTAATAGGTGAAGAATTTAATGCCATTCTCAATAATAAATAGAACAGCCAGACAGAGACAAATGAGAAACAGAATTTAACGCAACAAACCAACTAGATCTAACAGACATATACAGAACACAATGAAAGCATACATATTTTTTTTTTTTCAACCCATGGACATTTTCCAGGATAGACCATCTATTAGACCACAAATTAAGTCTTAATAAATTTAAAAATATAGATATACAATCTTTTTCTCTCTAATGACAACAGAATAAAGTTAGAAATTAAAAACAGAAGCAAAACTGGAAAATGCACAAAATTATAAAAATAAAACAGCACAGGCTTAAATAACCAATGAATTTTTTTAACAGCCAATGAATTTTTTAAAAATTACAAGAGAAATTAGTAAATACTTTGAGATGCATGAAATTAAAAACATAACATACCAAAACTTATGGGGCAAAGCAAAAGCAGTGCCAAGAGGGGAAATTTATAACTATAAATTTTTTATTAAAAGAACTCAACCAAATCAATCCTTTACAAATATGCTGAAGAGAGTAAAAAAGAACAAACTAAATTCAAAGCTAGTCAAAGAAAGGAAATTGTAAAAACTAGAACAGAGATAAACAAAATAGAGAATAGAAAAGTGTTACAGAAGATCAATTAAACCAAAAGTTGTTTCTTTCTTTGAAAAGATCAAAAAAACTGACAAAACCTAATAAAAACTAGATAAATAAAATAAAAGCTAGATAACCTAATAAAAATTAAAATCAGAAATGAAAATAGAGACCTTACTACCAGTTCTACAGGGAAAAGGGGTTATAAGAAAGTACTATGAACAATTATATGCTAACAAATTGGATAATGTGAATGAAATTCAGCAGCGCAAACCGCCGTTTCCCATCACAAATAACTAGAAAATCTTAATACATTTGTAATTAGTAAGGAAATTGAATTAGTAATCAATACTCTCTCAATGCAGAAAAGCTCTGGACCTGGTGCCTTCAATGGTAATTTCTATCAAACATTTAAAGAATGATTAACACCAATGTTTCCGAAATTTTCCAAAAAATAAAAAGTTGCAGAGGAAGGAACACTTTCTCACTCATTCTATGAGGCCAGCAGGACTCTGATACTAAGTCAAAGAAACTACAAGAAGATGAAACTACAGACCAATATCCCTCATAAATATTGAGGCAAAAATCCTCAAGAAAACACTAGCAAATAAAACTCAACAGCATATTAAAAATATCATTGACACTGGAAAGTGGTCTTGATCCAGACTCTAAAAGAGGGTTCTTGGATCTCACACAAGAAAGAATTCAGGGTGAGTCCGTAGTGAAAAGCAAGTTTATTAAGAAAGTACAGTGGTGGAAGAACAGCTACTCCATAGACACAGTAGGGTATTCCCAAAAGTAAGAGGAGGAACATGCCCACCCTAGGTACGATACTTATTTATATATAAGATTAAAAAAAGATCATGGATAGATGTGCCCTACTACAAGGGTTTGTGATAAAAAATTGATTTTTCATATTTTTTATATGTGAAGGAAAATACAGAATTTTAAAAATTAAGTCAGTTTGCTGCATGGGTAGTTTGTGATCACAGTACAAAATACAAAAGATATGAGACACTATGAGTCATCCTACTATTTCATAGGAATTAATAAAAGGGAAAAGAACAATTTAAAAATTAATTTTCTTAATTACTATATTTTGTAAGAATCGATATTGTTATCTTTAAAGCAAAATTAGGAATGCTTCTGTTCTCAGGATATCAAGATATCAGGACACTCCTAAGTCTGGGTCTGTTTAGTAAATGTTATCTGTCTGTTCCCTTAGCCATAAACATCTAGAGGCTAGGAATGCCTAACTTTTTAGGAATGCAGCCCAGTAAGTGGGTAGAGAGGAGCACAGTCAAAAAGTGTCAGTATGGTGAGGGTTGTTGAGAACTCTGAGTTTCAACAAAAGGTGATATCTGGAAAATTAATAAGTGTCCAATTTAAGAAAATATTGAGTAAGCTTGTCTTGCAACCCTCCACAGAGTACAACCACAATATAGTCCACAATAGCAAAGCAAACTAAGTAAAATCATTCCAAGTAAACTAAACAGGAAGGCTTTCCAAAAACTGGCTAGTCCTTGGAACCAAGCAGCTATAGAGTCTATTGACAGTACGTTAATGGCAGAAATTAGTGTCTAAAGCTTTCATAGCCTGGGTAATATTATGTGAATAATCTGGAACATACACACAATATTTGGTTTTGATCAAAGCACGTCTTCCTCCTTGGGCTGCTGTTCAAATGTCCAAAGCCGATGATTTTGTAAGGCTACTGCCTAATCTGAGAAGTTTCCTCAGTTAAGAGGGTAAGGGCATGGCATTATTATTGAAAGCTGCACTCATGTACTTGTCTAAGGTTTCATCTTGCAACTCAATACTGATTGTAGCTGCCTGTGGGGAAAATATAGCCATTGGGTAGAACCACCAAAATTTCTGTTTTTGTCACCTATGGAGAACCTTTATAATATCCCAGTTAGATGGAAGAGAGTACTGTTTAGTGAGGTTGAAGTTACATCCCAGGAGATAAGGACAATGCCAAGTACACCTTCCAGTCCAGTTATAAGGTAAGTATGGCCAGCCATGAGTTCCACAAGCCCATAACCACTCCCAAGGAGAACGGTAGACACCCATTTTTGGCAAATTATGTTGCCATCCCATCCACATCGGCCCTGTTGAAAGAAGGATCTAATTACATTGTTGAGGTGATAACCATCCCATATCACGAGTTCTAGTCTGGTGGTGACTATTATTGTGACTTTGTAAACAGAGACTCTTTGCCTCGTACCTGTACTTGAACAGCTGTCATCTGCCCAAGTCCATCGTGAACAGTAGAACCTAAATTTGGGATGAAGTTTAGCTGTTTCCTAATTAGATGAAAAGGTGTCTTCTTGTCTCACAGTAGGAGAGGAATAGGCTAAGGTGTATGTGGCTATGATACATGGGAAAAGAGGGGCTATTTTTACAATGTGCAAGTTTCCCAATCATAACAAAATCCCCACAAACTTAGGTTGGCCAGTTGAATATGCCAGGGCAACTCAGAAGTGGAGGAAAGTGGCAATTCTCCACATACTCACAGTTTGTCTGATTATGTAGAGAGGCTAAAGTCTGTGCCCATTCAGCACATAAGTTACTGTATGATTTCAACTTATACCCAAAAGTAGAATGCCAATCTATATCTCTATGTTACCTGTCCCTTTCAATTCTTCTGAACAGGAGCTGGAGGTCCCTGCTTGGCTCACAGCAATACGTGGGATCAGTCTCTTTTGTTCTGTCGGCGTGTGGGACCTCATCAGAGACAGGTTTAACTTCTGGAGTATGTGGGACTCAGTTGTTATTCCCAGAAGTTTAACTGTAGCCAGGTAACCACGGAAAACTTGATAGGGTACCTTCCATTTGGGGGAAAGTTGACCTGCTGGAGAACTTTCCAAGTTTTTAATAAGAGCCAATTTCCCTGCTGGGTTGTAAAAAGATTATCACCCTATTAGAGGAAGGAGTCTTTCCATATTCATGAGTGCTCTTGTAATTTGGTCCTAATGTTGATTACAGAATTTTGTAGCTTGAAAGTATCTATGTCTGTTAGGAAGTTTGTGGTTAAGAAAGGCCTTCCATACATTATTTCAAAGGGGCTGGGCTGGAGATTGCTCTGGAAGCTACTCAAATATGCAACAAGGCTACAAGCAGTAAAGACAGCCAGGTTTCTGATGAATCTTGGCATAGTTTAGCACGAGTCCTTTTTAGAGTTTCATGGGCTCTTTCTACTTTCCCTGAAGACTGTGGCCTCCATAGCAAGTGAAGGCAGCACTGAATTCCTAAGGGTGAAGATGTGTTTTGGGTAGTTGTTGCTGTGAAAGATGCGCTATTATTACTCTTCAAGCTCTTAGGCAGCCCAAATCTAGGTATTAGTTCTTTTAATAGGTTAGAAACCTCAATTTCCTTTTCACACCTGGTAGGAAAAGCCTAGATCCAACAGGTAAAGGTGTTGAGAATATTAATAAATAATTAAACTCTTTACATTGGGGCATCTGAATATAATCTACTTGCTAATCTTCACCAGGAAAGAGCCCCCTATGCTGAACAGGACCTACTAAAGGAAGCGGTAAAGATTGGTTATTTGGGTTATTCTAGGCACAGAATTCACAGGCCTGAGTTACCTGCTTTACTGTTCTAAGCCTTTTCCTATAAAAAGCCAAGACATCAACTGTAACAGGAAATCTCTTCCCAAATGAGTGGAGTCATGAAAATGTGTAACTATTTCCCACTGATTAGCATCTGGTATCAACAGTTTGTTATCATTGATAAGCCATTCAGAAGAATCTTGAATTAAACCCTGACCTTTAGCCCATTCTTCTTCCTCTTTAGTATATCCTAGTTCTTCGTTACTGGGGCAGAGGACACTAATATGCCTACAAGTCCAACTGGCTCCTTTAATACAGCTGCCTTAGCTGCCACATCTGCAAAGAAGTTTCCCTTTGCCACACTACAGTCTCCTTTTTGATGCCCTCTGCAATGAATTACGGCTACTTCCTTGGACAGCAAAACAGCATCCAATAGATTCAGAATTTCCCAGTAATGTTTTACAGGGGAACACTTAGCAGTTAGGAGTTCCTGTTCTTTCCAGATAGCATATGAACATGAAGTATCAGAAAGGCATACTTAGAATCAGTGTAAATGTTGATTCTCAAGTCCTTTCCCTATTCCAGGGCTCTACTAAGAGCTATTAATTCAGCCTTTTAAACCAAGGTTGAAGCTAGTAAGGCCTGAGATTCAAATACCTTCTGTTAACTGACAACAGCAGTCTAGCTGCCCCGCTTCTGCAGAATGAAGTGCCAATTTCTATAGTAAACCATTCGACCTCAGGTTTATCTAGAGGCTCATCCTGTAAATCTGGCTGGTTGCAGTAAACTTGTTCCATGACTTGTATGCAAGAATGATCTAGGGTACCTGCGTGTTCAGGCTAAAAGGTAGCTGGATTCAAAGTCAGGCATACTTTAAGAGTTACATCAGGAGTGTCTAGCAGCAAAGCCTGATATTTCAGTAAACATCCCCCTGTCATCCACTGGTGTCCTTTAGCTTCTGTTTGGAAATGCATTGGCTAGAGAATTAAGAATGTTACAATTAAATAAGGCACTCTTATCCAATGTGTGGATGACTTAAACTTGGACCCTTGTACTTGGTGTGGGGTTAAAACTTCCAGATGTCCTAAAGCCGGTTTATTAGCTTCATTTACTTAAAGAGCAGTTGCTGCAACTACCCTGAGGCATCCAGGCCATTCTGAAATAACATGGTCTAATTATTTAGAGAAATATACCACTGCTTGGGGGATATCTCCCAGCTTCTGAACAAGGACTCCTAGGGCTGTTCCTTGTTTTTCAGCCGCATAAACTAAAAATTACTTATCAAGATTAGGAATTCCTAGGGCAGGAGCTGATCCTAATTATCTTTTGAGAACATTAAATTACTCTCACATCATTAGAATAATGTTTTATTATTATTTAAACATCATTAAAATAATGTTACAATTACTATCCGATTCAACAGGATCTACATCTGCTCCTTTCAGGGCCTCCTATAAAAGTTGGCTATAAGCCCAAATCCAGGCACTCAAATTGCAAAAGCTTGCCATCCCTAGGAAAATCCACAGCTGCTTTCTCGTTTGGTATTCTGGAATACCCAAGATAGCTTTCCTTTCTGGTGCTATTGTCTGGGTGCCAAGGGTTAGGACATATCCTAAGTATTTAACCCTTTGAGTTGAAATCTGAACCTTATGCAGCAAGACCCTATACTCATTAGTTCCAGAAAATTTAGCATCTTAATGGTATTTTCATCTGAATCTCTTTTGGTGGAGCTAGTTGCCAATAAGTCATCCACATGTTGGATAATAGTGCCTTATTTAATTGTAACATTCTTAATTCTTTAGCCAATGCATTTCCAAACAAATGAGGGCTATCTCTAAATTCCTGCGGAAGAACTGTCCAAGTGAATGACTATCAGAATCAGTCTATTCAAAAGCAAAGATGAATTGTGAATCAGGGTGTACTGGAAGGCAAAAAAACGGCATCCTTGGCCAGGCGTGGTGGCTCATACCTGTAATCCCAGCACTTTGGGAGGCCGAGGTGAGCAGATCACGAGGTCAGGAGATCGAGATCATCCTGGCTAACAGGGTGAAATCACCTTTAGTAGAGGTGAAACTCTACTAAAAATACAAAAATTTAGCCGGGCATGGTGGCGGGCGCCTGTAGTCCCAGCTACTCGGGAGGCTGAAGCAGGAGAATGGCATGAACCCGGGAGACAGCTTGTGGTGAGCCGAGATCGCACTACTGCACTCCAGCCTGGGTGAGAGAGTGAGACTCTGTCTCAAATAACAATGACAAAAACAAAACCAACCAACCAAACAAACAAAAAAGCCCTGGCATCCTTAAGATTTAAGACCATAAACCAATCAGCATCCCCAAGGACCTGGGCTAACAGCATGCAGGGATTGGGGACTATAAAATGTATGGAAACAACAGCCTCTTTGACAGCTTGAAGATCTTGAACAAATCTAAAGTCTCCATCTGGCTTTTTAACTAGCAAGATTGGCATATTATGAGGAGATTCATGGGGCCTTAATAACCCAAACTGCAAAAACTTAGCTATTAATGGTTTGATCCCTCTTTGTGCCTCTGGCTTTAAGGGGTAGTGTCTCTTACCAGGCGTATGGGACACCAGGCCTAAGTTAGATGCAAACTGGAGGAATGTTTAACACTTTGCCTGGAATCTCAGTGTCTCATACTATAGGATTTACTTGGGACGTTACTTCAATAGGTAAACTAGATAAGTCCCATATTGATTTAGCTCCCTTATCACAGAAAAGGAAAAAGAGCAATCCTTCATCTGCTTTATGATTTCCAAACTATACCACCGTTTGCAGCTGAGTTAACAAATCCCTTTCCAACAAGGAGGTTGTGCATTCAGGCATAATAAGGAAGGCATATGAGTAAACTGAGGTCCCTGAAGACCAGCTTAAAGAATAAGTAAAATGGCTTCCATGAGCTTGTCTATCTATTCCTGTGACCATTCAGTTTTTGGGTGACAGAGGCCCATTATAATTGGTCAAAACAGAGTAAACAGCTTCTATATCCAGAAGGAAGTTAATATTCTTACCTGCCAAGTCAAGGGTTACCCAAGGCTCCTCCCAAGATATGACTAGTTGTCCAATGGGAGCTGTGGCAGAAGGTCCCAGGCCCTCTCACTCTTGGGCTTGACTGGCTATTTCAGCCATTATTGATGCGGGTGCTGATGGCTCCCTTAGGAGTGCTAGGCAGTCTCTCTTCCAATGGCCAGTTTATTTGCAGTATGCACATTGATTTATGCCCAAGGCATGGTGACTTGGATGCCCAGCTTTGGGCTTTCCACCTTTCTGCATCCCTTATTTAGGCCAAGACTCAGGAGGGCAACTCCATGTGGGAGGTGAGCTTAAGGCTGAAGCCAAGAATTACACCTCGTTGGAGGTCCTTCTGGCTCTTTCTACTCTGTCCCTGTTATTAAAAACTAAAAACACCATATCCAAAAGCTGTTCCATAGGAGTCTGGGGACCGATCATTGCTTTTTGTAGTTTCCTACTGATACAAGGGGCAGACTGGCTTATAAGAGGTACTCCCAAAAGGGTCTTTCCTTCCCTTAAGGCAGGATCGTGTTAGTATATTTCCTAATTGCCTCAACTAAACACTCTAGAAACAATGCTGGATTCTCATCTTTACCCTGAGAAACTTCCTTAACCTCTTCATAGTTAACAGGTTTTTTCATACATTTCTTCATCCCTTCCAACAAACAAGTGATGATATGATCTCTCCTCCCCAAGTCCCCTGTACCTTTGATAGTTTCATTCTAGATCTTGATTTGGAACTGCTATACCTCCTGCCTAATATATATTATGATTAGTGTTGTGAGCCAATACTTCATCTACATGGGTCTTAGCTGTCCCCAAAATGTGTTGTTTCTCTTCCACTGTACAACACAGAGGCAACAAAACATGAAGATCCTGCCAAGTTAAACTATATGTCAGAGTTAATTCCTCAAATTCATCTATGAATTTTCCTGGATTTTCAGAGAAATGACCAAACTTCTCTTTACATATAACAACATCAGACATGGAAAAGGGGATATGTATTCTTACAGTGCCTTTTTCCTCACTTGCCACCTCTCTAAGTGGACAAAGATTTCCCTCTGGAGGTTGATAAGAGGCTCTACTATAAGTATACTCACAAGGCTAGGTTTCTCAGGGAGTGGTGGGTATAGAGTGGAATTAGACAGGTCCTTACCTGGACTAGAGGGAGAAAGGACCAACACATCTGAACCTTCAAAGCTGACAGAAGGAGGTTCTGCTCCATCGAAAAATGCATATTGAACTGGGGGTGCTTGCACCAAAGGATCATCTAGTATTTCTAGTTTTTTTTTCTTCCTTTCCTTTCATCAAAGATGCACATGTTTGCTGCCAGGTTTTATCCTGACTGAGCAACAAAAACGCTTGAACATATGATATTTTATCCCATTTTCCCACCCACTTACAAAACAAATCAAGTTTAAGAATAGTATTAAAGGCTGTAGTTCCAGTAGGAGGTCATTTCTCTTGTCTTTCCAAATAACACTGAGACTAAACAGTATTACATAGAAACACCAGCTTTCTCTTCTTAAGTCTATTTAGTTTAAACTGTTCCAAATATTCTAGAAAACGTCCTAGCTGTGAGTCCTTTGGGATCAATGCTGTGGTTCCCATGAAGGAGGCAGTTGATGTTAAAAAAAATAGTTCCAAACCTGTAAGATTGTATTGCCACTGGCCAAGTTCCACTAAAAAGGATAAAAGAGGTTTTAAAGGCCAGCTACATTAATGAGGGGATCCCTGCCAAAAATTGAATTCTCTTATTCACACTATCTGAGTGATATAAATGAGCTGAGCCATGAATTTTAGATAAAACACAACATGGAATTCAATAAATAAATGTTGAATAAAGCAAAGGAAATGAAGAGGATTTAGATGGGAATGACCAGAGCAAGTAGGTTCTGGGCAATAGTGACAGCATGGATTGGATAAGCAAAGCTGATTTGCCTGAGTCAAAGACAGGGAAGAAGGGCTTTAAAAAATATTTTATTTATTTATTTATTTATGGCATGTAAATGTAATGAAACAGCAAAGAGAAGAGTTCCATGATTTCCATCCTAATGCCTCTAGATCACACATAGTGGGCATAGCTGCAACAAAACATAACCACATCTATCTAATCTTATTGCTCATAGGTGTTAAATATCTAATCTCAGTCAGCAATTTTAGAGACAGAGACTTCAATGCTTTTTGTTCCCAATGTTTCACAAGTAAATGGACAGAAATTAGTAGGCACACAGGGAAACAGTAATTTAAAATTAGTAAGACCAGCTAAATGAAGTCTTCTGAAAATGACAGTGAAACTGAAACAGTAGCCAGGAGTTGACTCATTGACTCATGCAACAAAGAGGACAAGGCAGATTAATACAAAGAGCATAACAGTTAACATCCCATGGTGCCAAACCCATTCTTAGGTGAGAGGGACTTTACTGAGAGGGGCATCTAACCCCCTAAATCTTAGTAAGGACTCTAACCTTCCTAAGGTGGGCCTTGAGCCCAAGGTCAGTCCAGTGCCCTTGCCTTAAATGAGAAGAGTCTTTAACCCTCTCTGTCTTAGGAGAGACTCTAACCTCTAAGTTGGGTCTCTAACCCAATCCCATCCTTTACTTGGAACCCTAACACTTATCAAAAGTCAGCAAATCAGTGTTGCAGTCTATTTCCTTTGAGTCCGAGGGGTTTCTTCAGTATCATCCCTTCCAAGGTTCACCAGAAAGATATGGCCAAAAAGGAGTTAGAATCTGGAGTATGCACCTTCTGTGGGGCTGCAGTCACCCTAGATTGTTCCAGAAAATCTGTCTACAGGTGCTTCCGCACTAAATTCCTATGGGGGAAGCCCCAGCTATGTCTGCTGTGGAGTGCCAGGGGAAACAAGAACCCCCTCTCCAAGATCCTTCATGATCAGAGATGCTACCTGCCTGTTGTGGTATAAGTGTGGACTTTCCCTACTGCACCCAGCACTGCAATTGTGTCTATGCTGTGAAAAACTACTCAAAATTAGAAGATCACCGAAGCGCGCCATTTGGGACATCCCATGGTGTGATCTCTTGATGTGGTACTCTCCACCTTCCCTAGGGATTAAGCTTCCTAAGAGCCAGATTGCAGTGATTGTTATTACTCTTCTGGGTCTAGCCACCCAGCAGGGCTACCAGGCTCTGGGCTGGAGAAGAAGATAAATCTAAATGTTTGGAAAACTTAGTTGAGGGAAAAATCGAAGAAAACTTCCCCAGCCTTGCTAGAGATCTAGATATCCAAATACAAGAAGCTCAAAGAATTCCTGAAAATTTTTCATGAAAAGATTATAGACAGATAGTCATGATGTTATCTAAAATTAAGGTGAAGAAAAAAATCTTAAAAGCTGTGAGACAAAAACATCAGGTAACCTATGAAGGAAAACCTTTAAGATTTACAGCTGATATCTCAGCAGAAACCTCTCAAGCCAGAAGGGATTGTGGTCCTATCTTTAGTCTCCTGAAACAAAATAATTGTCAGACAAGAATTTTGTATCCATTCAAACTAAGCATCATAAATGAAGGAAAGATAGTCTTTTTTCAAACAAATGCTGAGAGAATTAATCACTACCAGGCCAGCACTACAAGAAATGCTAAAAGAAGTCTGAAATCTTGAAACAAATTCTGAAAATACAGCAAAATAGAATCTTCTTAGGACATAAATCTCACAAGGCCAATAAAACAATAAAACAATTTTAAAAAAGCATACTATTTAGGCAACAGCTAACATGATGAATAGAACAGTACCTCACATCTCAATGCTAATGTTGAAAGTGAGTGGCCTAAATGCTCCAGTGAAAAACATACAGACTGGCAGAATGGATAAAAATTCACCAACCAAATGTCTTCTATCTTCAAGAGACTGACCTGACACATGAGGACTCACATAAACTTAAGGTAAAAAAGTGTAGACAGATATTCCATGCAAATGGAAACCAAAAGCAAGCAAGCAGGAGTAGCTATTCTTTTTCCTTTTTTTTTTTTTTTTGAGACGGAATCTCATCTGTCGCCCAGGCTGGAGTGCAGTGGCGTGATCTCGGCTCACTGCAAGCTCCGCCTCCCAGGTTTACGTCGTTCTCCTGCCTCAGGGGAGTAGCTATTCTTATATCAGATAAAACACACTTTAAAGCAACAATGGCAAAAAAGACAGAGAAGGACATTATACAATGATAAAAAGGATTCATCAAAAAAGAAAATATCATAATTTTAAATATATGCACCTAACACTGGAGCTCCCAAGTCCATAAAACAATTACAACTAGACTTAGGAAATGAGATAGACAACAACGCAATAATAGTGGGGGATTTCAATACTCCACTGATAGCACTAGATAGATCATCGAGACAGAAAGTCAATAACAAAAAAATGGACTTAAACTATACCTTAGAACAAATGATCTTAACAGATATTTGCAGAACATTCTACCCAACAACTGCAGCATATACATTCTTTTCATCAGCACGTGAAACATTCTCCAAGACAGACCATATAATAGGCCACAAAACAAGTCTCAATAAATTTAAGACAATCAAATTCATATCAAGTATCCTCTCAGACCACAGTGGAATAAAACTGGAAATTCACTCCAAAAGGAACCCTCAAAACAATACAAACACATGGAAATTAATCTGCTCTTGAATGATCTTTGGGTCAACAATAAAATCAAGACGACAATTAATACATTCTTTAAACTGAATGATAATAGTGACACAACTTATCAAAACCTTTGGGATATAGCAAAAGCAGTGCTAAGAGAAAAGTTTATAGAATTAAATGCCTACATCAAAAAGTCTGAAAGAATACAAATAGACAATCTAAGGTCACACCTCAAGGAACCAGAGAAACAAGAACAAACCTGGAAACCAGAACAACGGAAGAAGAGAAATAAGCAAAAGATCAAAGAGCAGACAAATGAAATCGAAACAAACAAAAAAAAATACAAAAGGTAAATAACAAAAAGCTGGTGTTTTGAAGACAAAAAATTTATAGATCATTAGGGAGATTAACCAAGAAAAGAAGAGAGAAGATACAAATAAGCTCCATTACAAATGAAAGGGGAAGATATTACTACCAATACTGCAGAAATACAAAAGATAATTTAAGGTTACTATGTTTTCTTTTAATATTGCCAAACTAGAAAATCCTAGAGAAAGAAAAATTCCTGGAAATACAGCCCTCCTAAGATTAAATGGGAAAATAAAATGGACAGACAAACAAGTAGTGAGATGAAACAATTGATAGAATTATGCCCAGAAGTCCCTGGAGGACCAGATAAATTCACAGCTAAATTCTGTCAGACATTCAAGGAAGAATTGATACCAATCCTACTGAAATTATTCCAAAAGAGAGAAAAAGAGGGAATTCTCCCTAAATCATTCTGTGTAGCCAATGTCACCATAATACTGAAACCAGGAAAAGACATAACAAAAAAGAAAACTACAGACCAATATCACTGATGAACATAGATACAGAAATCCTCAAAAAAATACTAGCTAACTGAATCCAACAGCATATCAAAAAGATAACACATCATGATCAAGTGGGTTTCATACCAAGGATGCAGGGATGGTTTAACATACTCAAGTCAATAATGTGATGCATCACATAAACAGAACAAAAATAAAATTATGTAATAACCTCAATAGATGCAGAAAATACATTTGACAAAATCCAGCTCAATATATAATAAAAACTCTCAATAAAATTGACATATAAGGGGCAAACTGCAAGGTAATAAGAGGTATCTATGACAAATCCATAGCGAACATCATCTTGAACCAGCAAAAGTTGAAAGCATTCCCCCTGAGAATGGAAACAAGGCAGAGATGCCCACTTTCACCACTCTGTTCAATCCAGTACTAGAAGTAATAGCCAGAGCAATCAGACGAGAGAAAGAAGGACATCAAATCAATTGAGAGTCAAACTGTTGATGTTTGCCAATGATATAATTACATATCTAGAAAACCCTGAAGACTTATGCAAAAAGCTCCTAGATCTGACAGATAAATTCAGTATAATTTCAGGATGCAAAATCAATATACACAAATCAGTAGTACTGCTATACACCAACAATGACAAAGCTGAGAAACAAAGCAAGAACTTAATCCCTTTTACAACAGCTTCAAAACTAAAAAGCACTTAGGAATATACTTAACCAAAGAGGTGAAAGATCTCTGTAAAGAATACTATAAAACACTGCTGAAAGAAATCACAGATGACACAAATGGAAACACATCTCATGCTCACAGATGGGTAGAATCAATATTGTGAAAACGACTATACTGCCAAAAAAAATCTACAGATTCAATGAAATTCCCATCAAAATACCATCATTATTCTTCACAGAACTAGAAAAAAAATCCTAAAATTCATATGAAACAAAAAAAGAGCCTGCATAGCCAAAGCAAGACTAAACAAAAAGAACAATTCAGGAGGCATTACATTACCCAACTTCAAACTATACTGCAAGGCTATAGTTATCAAATAGCATGGTACTAATATAAAAATAGACACGGAGACCAATGGAACAGAATAAAGAACCCAGAAATAAGGCCAGTTACTTACAACCAACTGATCTTCAACAAAGGAAACAAAAACATAAACTGGGGAAAAAACACCCTATTTAACAAATAGTACTGGGATAATTGGCAAGCCACACATAGGCAAATTAAACTGATGCTCATCTTTCACCTTATACAAAAATCAACTCAAGATGGATAAAAGGCTTAAATCTAAGATCTGAAACCATCAAAATTCCAGAGATAACACTGGAAAAACTCTTCTAGATGTTAGCTTAGGCAAAGACTTCATGACCAAGAACACAAAAGCAAATGCAACAAAAAGAAAAATAAGTAGATGAGACCCTATTAAACTAAACAGCTTCTGCACAGCAAAAGAAATAACTAGCAGAGTAAACAGACAACCCACAGAGTGAGAGAAAACATTCACAAATTATGCATCTAACAAGGGACTAATTTCCAGATCTACAAGGAACTCAAATCAGCAAGAAAAAAGCAATAATAATAATACCATCATAAAGTGGTCTGAGGACATGAATAGACAATTCTCAAAAAAAGATATAAAATAGCCAACAAGCATATGAAAAAATATTCAACATTATTAATCATCAGGGAAATGCAAATTGAAACTACAGTGAGATACTACCTCATTCCTGCAAGAATGACCATAATTAAAAAGTAAAAACGCAATAGATGTTGGCATGGATTTTGAAAAGGGAACACTTTTACACTGCTGGTGAGAATGTAACCTAGCACAACCCTTGTGGAAAACAGAAAGGAGATTCCTTAAAGAACTAAAAGTAGAACTACCATTTGATCTAGTAGTCTCACTACTGGGTATCCAGCCAAAGGAAAATAAATTATTATATAAAAAAGATATTTGTGCCGGGCGCGGTGGCTCAAGCCATAATCAGCACTTTGGGAGGCGAAGGCAGGCGGATCCACGAGATCCAGGAGATGAGACCATCCTGGCTAACCGCGGTGAAACCTCGTCTCTACTAAAAAATACAAAACAGCTGAAGCGAGGTGAAGCGAGGCGCCTGTGATCGAAAAATACTTTCGGGAGGCTGAGAGGCAGGAGAATGGCGTGAACTTCCGGAGGCCAGGGCTTGCTGCAATAATGAGCTGAATCCGGCCACTGCACTCCAACCTGGGCGACAAGCCGAGACAAAGATCTCAGAAAAAAACAAAACAAAACAAACAAAAGATGTTGCACATGCATGTTTATAGCACCACAATTCGCAGTTGTGAAAATACAGAACCAGCCTACATTCCCATCAACCAACATGTGGATAATGAAAAGGTGCTACGTATATACCATGGAATACTACTAAGCCATAAAAAGAAATGAAATAATCGTATTTGCAGCAACCTGGATGGAGTTGGAGACCATTATTCTAAGTGAAGTAACTCAGGATTGGAAACCAAATAGCGTATATTCTCACTTATAAGTGGAAGGTAAGCTATGAGGATGCATAAGAATGATATTACAATGGGGTGGAGTCTGTTCCAGGATGGCTGAATAAGATTTAGCTCCCAGTCTGCAACTCCCAGCGTGATCAATGTGGAAGACAGGTGATTTCTGCATTTCCAGCTGAGGTACCTTGTTCATCACATTGGGACTGGTTGGACAGTGGGTGCAGCCCATGGAAGGGGAGCCAAAGCAGGGCAGAGCATTGCCTCACCCAGGAGCTTCTGAAGTCCGGGGGATTTCCCTTTCCTGTAGGAAGCTGTGACGAAGACTGTACCTGGAAAAATGAGACAATCCCACCTAAATGCCCACTTTCAGTCTTGGCAACTGACGCACCAGGAGATTATACCCTGCACCTGGCTAGACTGGTCCCATGCCCACGGAGCCTTGCTCACTGCTAGCACAGCAGACTGAGATGAGCTGTGAGGCAGCAGCCTGGCAGGGGGAAGGGTGTCCGCCATTGCTGAGGCTTGAGTGGGTAAACAAAGCAGCCTAGAAGCTCTAATTGGGCGGAGCCCAACACAGCTCAGCAAGGTCTACTGCCTCTGTTGACACCACCTCTGGGGGCAGGGCATAGGGGAACAAAGGCAGTAGAAACTTCTGCAGACTTAAACTTCCCTGTCTGACAGCTCTGAAGAGAGCAGTGGCTCTCCCAGCACGCTGTTTGAGCTCTGAGAACAAACAGACTGCCTCCTCAAGTAGGTCCCTGACTTTTCGTGTAGCCCTAACTGAAGACACCTCCCAGTAGGGAACCCAACTGACACACCTCGCCTGGTGGGGTGCCCAGCTGGGAAGCCATAGGAGGGATCAGGCAGGAATATTTGCTGTTCTGCAGCCTCTGCTGGTGATACCCAGGCAAACAGGGTCTGGAGTGGACCTCCAGCAAACTCCAACAGACCTGCAGCTGAGGGACCTGATTATTAGAAAGAAAACTAACAACCAGAAAGGAATGGCATCAACATCAACAAAGAGGTCATCCACACCAAAGCCCACATCTGTGAGTCACCAACATCAAAGACCAAAAGTAGATAAAAACCACAAAGATGGGGAGAAAGCAAGAGAAAGAAAGCTGGGCAAAGAAACCAGAGGCGTTCTTTTCCTCCAAAGGATCATAGTTCCTCACCAGCAACAAAACAAAGCTGGATGGAGAATGACTTTGGCAAGTTGACAGAAGTAGGCCTCAGAAGATCAGTGATAACTTCTCTGAGCTAAAGAAGGATGTTTGAACCCATTGCAAGGAGGGCTAAAAGCGAAAAAGGTTAAGATGAAGGGCTAACTAGAATAAAAAGGGTGAAGACAAATGACCTGGTGGGCTGAAAGCCATGGCGGGAGAACTACGTCGCATGCACAAGCTTCCGGTAGCTGAGTTTGAAATCAGAGTGGAAGAAAGGATATCAATGACTGAAGATGAAATTAATGAAATAAAGTGATATGAGAAGATTAGAGAAAAAAGAGTAAAATGAAACAAACAAAGCCTTCAAGAAATATGAGACTATGGGAAAAGACCAAATCTATATTTGATTGGTGTGCCTGAAAGTGACAGGGGAATAGAACCAAATTGGAAAACCCTCTTCTGGATATTATCAGGAAGGAACTTCTAACCTAACAGGAGCAGGCCAACATCAAATTCAGGAAAGACAGCGAACACCGCAAAGATACCCCTCAAGAAGAGCAACCCCAAGACACATAATTGTCAGATTCACCAAGGTTGAAATGAAGGAAAAATATTAAGACCAGAGAGAAAGTTCTGGTTACCCACAAAGGCAATCCCATTACACTAACAGCAGATCTCTCAGCAGAAACTCTGCAAGCCAGAAGACAGTGGGAGACAATATTCAACATTCTTAAAAAGAAAGATTTTTTTCAACAAGATTTTATATCCAGCCAAACTGAGCTTCGTAAGTGAAGGAGAAATAAAATCCTTTACAGATGAGCAGATCATGAGAGATTTTGTCACCACCACACCTCCCTTACAAGAGCTACTAAAGGAAGAACTAAACATGGAAAGGAACAACCAGTACCAGCCACTGCAAAACATTCAAATTATGTAAAACCATTTGATGCTAGAAAGAAGCTGCATCAACTAGCGAGACCAAAATAACCAGCTAACATCATAATGACAGGATCAAATTCACACATAACAATATTAACCTTAAATGTAAAGTAGCTAAATGCCCCAATTAAAAGAACCTGAACTTACCAAATTGGATGAAAATGTAAGAGTCATCAGTGTTAACATTCCAGGAGAGCCATCTGCTGCAGAACACACATAGCCTCAAAAAATAAAAGTATGGAAAAGTCTTTTTGGCAATGGAAAGCTAAATGCAGCAATTACAATCCTAGTCTTTGATATCATAAGACTTTAAACAAACAAAGATCAAAAAGAGACAAAAGAAGGCTATTACATAATGGTCAAGGGATCAATTAAATAAGAAGAACTAACTATGCTAAATATATATTCACCCAATACAGGAGCATCTAGATTCATAGAGCAAGTCCTGAGAGACCTAATAAGACACTTAGACTCCCAAACAATAATAATGGGAGACTTTAACATCCCACACTGTCAATATTAGACAGATCAATGATACAGAAGGTTAACAAGGATATCCAAGGCTTGAACTCAGTTCTGCACCTAATAGACATCTACAGAACTCTCCAGCCCAAACCAACAGAATATACATTCTTCTTAGCACCACATGGCACTTATTCCAAAATTGACCACATAGTTGAAAGTAAAGCCCTCCTCAGCAAATGTAAGAAAAAGGAAATCACAATAAACTATCTTTCAGACCACAGTGCAATCAAATTAAAACTCAGGATTAAGAAACTCACTCAAAACCACACAACTATGTGGAAACTGAACAACCTGTTCCTGAATGACTACTAGGTAAATAACAAAATGAAGGCAGAAATAAAGACGTTCTGTGAAACCAATAAGATCAAAGACACAATGTACCAGAATCTCTGGGACACATTTACAGCAGTGTGTAGAGGGAAATTCAAAGCACTAAAAGCATACAAAGAGAAAGCAGGAAAGATCCTAGAAATTGACACTGTATCTGATTAAAAGAACTAGAGAAGTAAGAGCAAACATATTAGAGAGAAGCTGAGAGGCAAAATAACTAAGATCAGAGCAGAACTGAAGGAATAGAGACACAAAAAACAACTAAAAATCAGTGAATTCAGGAACTGGTTTTGAGAAAAAAGATCAACAAATTGATAGACCACTAGCAAGACTAATAAAGAAAGAAAGAGAAAAGAATCAAATAGATGCAATAAAAAATGATAAAGGGATATCACCAACAACCTTGCACAGAAATACCAACTACCATCAGAGAATACTATAAACACCTCTATTCAAATAAACTAGAAAATCTAGAAGAAATGGATGAATTCCTGGACACATACACTCTCCCAACATTAAACCAAGAAGAAGTTGAATCTCTTAATAGACCAATAATAGGCTCTGGAAATTGAGGCCATAATTACCAGTCACCAACCAAAAGTCCAGGACCAGATGGATTCACGCCTAATCTCTACCAGAGGTACAAAGAGGAGCTGGTACCATTCCTTCTGAAACTATTCCAATCAACAGAAAAAGAGAGAATCCTCCCCAACTCATTTTATGAGGCTTCAGCATCATCCTGATACTAAAGTTCGGCAGAGACACAACAAAAAAAGAGAATTTTAGACCAATATCCCTGATGAACATCGATGGGAAAATCCTCAATATAATACTGGAAAACCAAATCCAGCAGCACATTAAAAACCTTATCCACCATGATCAAGCTGATGATCAAGCCGGCTTCATCCCTGCAATGCAAGGCTGGCTTAACATATGCAAATCAATAAACGTAATCCATCACATAAACAGAACCAATGACAAACTATACATTATCTCAATAGATGCAGAAAAGGCCTTGGCCAAAATTCAACAGCCTTCATGCTAGGAACACTCAATAAACTAGGTATTGATGGAATATATATCAAAATAATAAGAGCTATTTATGACAAATCACAGCCAATATCATATTGAATGGGCAAAAACTGAAGCATTCCCTTTGAAAACTGGCACAGACAGGGATGCCCTCTCACCAATTCTACCAACATAGTGTTGGAAGTTCCACAAGGTAATCAGGTAAGAGAAAGAAATGTTGGGTATTCAGTTAGGAAAAAGACGGGGTCAAATTGTCCTCCTGTTTGCAGATGACATGAGTGCGATTTAGAAAACCCCATCATCTCTCAGCCCAAAATCTCCTTCATTGATAAGTTTACTTCAGCAAAGTCTCAGGATATAAAAATCAATGTGCAAAAATCACAAGCATTCTTGTATACACCAGTAACAGACAAACAGAGAGATTAACCAGGGAGTGAATTCATTCACAATTACTACAAAGAGAATAAAATATCTAGAACTTACAAGGGATGTGAAGGACCTCTTCAAGAAGAACTACAAACCACTGCTCAACAGAATAAAGGAGGACATAAACAAATGGAATAACATTCTATGCTCATGGATAGGAAGAATCAATATCATTAAAATAGCTATACCATACAAGGTAATTTATAGATTCAATGCCATCCTCATCAAGCAACCAATGACTTTCTTCACAGAACTGGATAAAACTACTTTAGAGTTCATATGGAACCAAAAAGAGCCCACATTGCCAAGACAATCCTAAGCAAAAAGAAGAAAGCTGGAGGCATCATGCTATCTGACTTCAAACTACACTACAAGGCTATAGTAACCAAAACAGCATGACACTGGCACCGAAACAGAGAGATAGACCAATGGAACAGAATAGAGCCCTCAGAAATAATACCACACATCTACAACCATCTGATCTTTGACAAACCTGACAAAAACAAGAAATGGGGAAATTATTCCCTTTTAATAAATGATAAAAACTACACATATGTAGAAAGCTGGAAACTGTATCCCTTCCCTTACACCTTATACAAAAATTAAATCAAGATGGAATAAAGACTTAAATGTTAGACCTAAGACCATAAAAACCCCAGAAGAAACTTAGGCAATACCATTCAGGGCATAGGCATGGGCAGGGACTTCATGACTGAAACACCAAAAGCAATGGCAACAAAAGCCAAAACTGACAAATGGGATCTAATTAAACTAAACAGCTTCTGAACAGCAAAGGAAAACACTGTCAGAGTGAGCAGACAACCTACAGAATGGGAGAAAATTTTTATTTTAAAAAATTAACCAAGCAAACCATCATAGACATATTTCTCAAAAAAGTGCCACTTTCTCAAGAAAAGCCTCAGGTATCCCTTCTTATGAAGTTATTCCAGAAAAAGGCATCATTATCATAAAAGATGACAACTCCATGCCTGTCATCGCCCCTGAAGACCTCCCAGTAGGACAAGTTGTGATGGTGGAAGACAGTAATATCAATGATCCTGACCCTGTGAAGGACTAGATTAATGTGAATTTTTGTGTCTTACTTTTTAACATAAAAGTTTCCAAAGTAAAAAAATAAAAATTAAAAAATTAAAAACAGAAAAAAGCTTATACAATAAGGTTATAAAGAAATAATTTTTGTTGTTGTTCTTAATTCCCTGAGAATATTCATTTTGTTTGAAACTTATATAAAAGTTAATACATTTTTTAAAATTTAAAATTTTAATTTTATAAAGTAAAAAATGTACATTAAGCTAAGATTAATTTACTATTGAAGATAAATATTTTATAAATTTTATAAAAATATCTTTTATAAATATCTTTTATAAATTATAAAATATCTTATATAAATATCTTTTATAAAATTTTAAAAATATCTTTTATAGAAATATCTTTTATAAAAATTATAAAAAATATCTTTTATAAATATCTACCTATATTTAGGTAGCCTAAATATACAGTGCTTACAAAGCAGTAATGTAATGTCCTAGGCCTTTACATTCACTCAGCAGTCACTCACTGATTTATCCAGAACAATTTCCAGTTCTGTAAACTGTATTCATGGTAATTATTCTATACAAGTGTATGATTTTTTAAATTTTATATGCCATACTCTTACTATTCCTTTTCTATATTTAGATACGTCTACATACATCAACACCTGCCATTGTGTTATAATACAATTGCCTTCAGTATTCAGTACAGTAATAAGCTGAACAAGTTTGCAGTCTAGGAATAATAGACTATACCACATAGCCTAGGTTGGTATGCCTAAGCTATGCCATCTAGGTTTGTATAAGTACACTCTATGACGCCTGCACAACACTTCTTAAAATGTATCCCCAGTTTGAGTCGACATATGAGTATATAAGGAGGTATACCAAAACTTTACCTTTTTATAAATCCAGTATTCTACTCTGGATGAATAACAGAACAGTACCTATTAGAAAAATGTATGCTGTGCTAACACATAATTGGAAACATAAGCTGAATTTTGATATGAAAAAATAGTCATGTGTCACTTAACAATGGGGATATGTTCATTGTGAGAAATGCATTGTTAGCGATTTTGTTGGTGTGCAAATATCATAGAGTACTTACACAAACTAGAGTATATTGTCATTGTGCATGCTATCCAATCACTTGTAGCCCCTTACTGACCATATAAGCTGTGGATTTTGTGTGCTTAGAGGCCATCTTGAACAAAACAACACAAGATTCAATAAAGCACAAGAGAAAATAATGTAATCAGGAAGCTGCGGCTCCTGCATCATGATGTGACGGGGCACATTGTTTTAAAGCAAACTTTTTTATGAATAGAAAGAGTATACTACAAAATAACAATAAAAATTTTAGTATGGTATTGTAAATACATAAACCAGTAACATAGTCATTTATCATTATTATTATCAAATATTATGTACTATAGGTATAATAATTGCATGTGCTATACGTTTATATGACTGGCAGCACAGTGGATTTATTAACAGCAGAATCACCACAAACTCATGAGTAATGTGTTGTATCATGACATTCTATCATTGGCCTATTATAGTCTTATGGATTGTATAAGGATAAACCACCTTTGTATATGCAATCTGTCATTAATTGAAACATCATGCAGCCAATGACTGTTAATACAAAATACTAGAGACTTCTTTTCAAATAATTATTGTAAAATTCAACTTCTTTGTGTTATGTCTTGCATTTAGATAGAAGCAAGTTTATGTTTTCTATTATTTCCTTATCTAGGATTTTCAAGTTGGAAAATAGGTGACTGAATTAGAGGTTGGGGTTGATTAAAATATCATGTCCTTTGCCCAATTTTTAGTGGAATTATTTGTTTCTTGCTTATAAATTTGTTTAAGTTCATTATATATTCTGGATATTAGACTCTTGTCAGATGCATAGCTTGCAAGTATTAAAATTTCAACACCATCATCATTAGAGAAATTGAAATAAAAACCACAATGAGATACCATCTCATATCAGTAAGAATGGCAATTATAAAAAGGCCAAAAATAATAGATGCTGATAAAGTTGTGAAGAAAAAGGAATGCTTATACACTGCTGGTAGGAATGTAAATTAGTTCTGCCATTGTGGAAAGCAATGTGGCAATTTCCCAAAGAACTTCACACAGAATTACCATTTTACCAGTGATGTCATTATTGGGTATATATCCAAAGGAATGCAATTCATCCTGCCATAACAACACATGGACAGAGATGTGCATTGCAGCCCTATTCACAATAACAAAGGTATGAAATCAACCTAAATGCCCATCAACAGTAGACTGGAGGAAGAAAATATGGTACATATACACCATAAAATGCTACATAGCCATAAAAAGAATGAGATCATCTCCTTTGCAGCAACATGGATGGAGCTGGAGGCCATTATCTTAAGCTAACTAACAAACCCAAGAACAGAAAACCAAACACATGTTCTCACAACTGGAAGCTAAATTGTGAGAACACATGGCCACAAAGAGAGGAGCAACAGACATCAAGGCGTACTTGAAGTTGGAGCGCGAGAGCAGGGTGAGGATGGAAAAACTACCTATTCATTACTATGCTGCAAGCCACCGGTGACAAAATAATCTGTACAGCAAACCCTCATGACATGCAGTTTACCTATGTAACAAACCTGCACATGTACCCTGAACTTAAAATAAAAGGTGTATATATATGTGTGTGTGTGTGTGTGTGTGTGTGTGTGTGTATAATCAACAGGGAAGGACTACAATTAATGTTTATAGCTAGTAGAAACCTCCTGTATCAAGAGTCAACAACAGATTAATAAATTCATCACCAGCACTTTCAATAGCAGATATTCACAAAGTAGTCTCACATTAGTTTGAAAACCCATATTGTGCTATATGTCATACCCAAATAAAATATATGATACAATGTTAAAAATATGAAGTGTGCTTTTAAAAAATATTAAATTGGCCACACCCTTACTTCTCTGTGTCTGCCAAATTGAAATAACAAAATAAATATAAAAATGGGAGTAAACTCTTTATAGTGCTGAAAACTGACTAGTATGCCAAATTGACACTTTCCCAGCTACATATTGCATTTCTAGACTACAGTTAACATCAGATTAACTGCTAGATGTTACAAGCAGTAAAATTTCAATCTGATATAAAAAAAGAATCCAGAAAAGAAAAAGAGTAAGAACCTGGGGTTTTCATAACAATCATTTTAAGAACTCAGAACAAGTGCAACTTGAGGAGCACAAATAAATTATCATCAATTTTAAAATATGAGCATTTCCACTATAATATCTTGCATGCATTCCTTTACAGTGTCCCTTTAGGCAAAATTAAGCACCTGGACTGAGTAGGCTTATGGAGAAAATATTGTAAGGTTAAACCACTCAAAAATATTCAACTTTGTAACCAGAGCTCTAACAAAAACAATTAGAATCTTAACACATCTTAGCACAGTTAAACCTCCACTACCTTTTCTATCCACTACCATACTCAGTCCTCTGTAGGATTAAATGCTGGGGCTCACCTTCCTCCTTTAAAATGTAGATCCTTGAGGATATGAACTCCAAAAAGAGGCCAGTTTCATCAAAGTTAGAATTCCAATATCTAGAAGTATCTTTCTAGCTTCTCCACTTGCACTTGCAGTATCCTAATGTACATTAATACTCTCCAAAGTATAATGATCCTTGATGGCATTACCTCATTCAAAACTGACTCCAAAGGAAGGCACTTCTGTGGGATTTTTAGCATTTTTTAAGATTTAATTTATTGCCAAGTTCTTCTCTAGAATAATGAAAACCTTCCCCTGATTATTTAAAGAGGTATTAAATTGGAATTAACCAATAGAACTTCTGAGTTATATTTACATTACTTCCCTGTTTATCAATCCTCCATGAATTACTTTGTGATACAGAAACACATATCCTGTTACAGCAAAAATCTACATTTAAATTTAAAGTTTTAACAGTACTTCCTAACCTAGAATTTTTATTATACCTTCACTGATCTATTTTCTGAAAAAAAAGAAAGCAAGAGAAGCATAAACAGGTAATATGTATCTATACACACCTCCCCTCCCTACAAACATACCTTACAAGCATGTTCAAAGTGGCTTTGAATGTTATTATTTTACTTTATTTCCTAGTTGTATAATTTTTAACATGATATTTCTAGACAGCAGAATATTAAGAAGAGATGTAAATAATCTAAAATTATTAAACTTTAATTCTCCCAGTAACCCCTAAAAATTCTACATACATTAAAAACTTTATCAGAAATGTTTCATAATAGGGCACTTTATTATGAAAATGCAGATCACCATAAATACATTTTTGCTACTTATGTCAACATCATTTGTGATTTTCCTCTTCTGAAAGTTGGGCACAGAAACAAATGTTGGAGAATCTTTAAAAGAGAAACTCATTTTCACACTCTGATCCTCAAACGATCTGCATCCTGCTGGTTCAAACAGAGAAGTGTCAAGCAATCAAGCAGGGTTTTACATGAAGACTAGTTTATAGACTTTTAAAATGCATGTTGAAATAAAATGTATAGCAGGAAATAAAAATGTAGAGTAGGATATGAATATTCCCTGCTTCACATTTTCTTCTGCTAGCCACTTCCGACCCTGAATTGCCCACCCAACTACATAGGGACACTGACTAATGTTAATAACAGGAGAAATTTTGTCAGCTATTATCACTTCTCCCAAGAGAACAAAGAAACATTGTAGAGAACTTTGTTTCACAACAATCTGATTTGTATACAATATTTGGAAAATATAATTTCAATTGATGTACAATAATGTATAAAAATTATTTTAAAAATCTCTATACAAATGCATTTTAGCTTAAAAAATCTATAAATAGCTGACACATTTTCTACATTTAAATATTTCTTCACATTAAATAATTGTGATTAATTATAAAACAAAGTGTAAAAGTAAGCACAACAGTGGGTTTCAACTCAGATTATCGCTGTCTTTATCAAATGCACCAAGAAGGTAAAAAAAGCAAATGTAAAAAGGTAAAAACAAATTAAGTAGAAGTCTATTGAATTTTATGTTTACTAAGATTAAAGAAGCATGAAAATATTTATTGTAAACTAGTCAATTAACCAAAGAAATTTTCTGAGGAAACTGCTATAGGTCAAATCATAGATAAATAAAATGTTAATTTTCAAAAGGTTTAAAATAGTCCTTTTTGGAAAATAAATACAACTTTAATTTCAACTATAATCATATGAACTTAAGTGGCAAATATACTTTTATTTAGAAAAATGGAGAAATAAATATCTACAGCCCAAATCAAAAGTACTAAGAATAAAAAGGGAACCTAATTAATTCTAAATAGAAAAAGTCAACAACTAATGGGATATCACTCCAGTCAAAATTAACCTAGGTGTATTTTCCTCAATCTCTTTCAATCAAAGTATTATCTTTTATGGAAAGTATTAAATTTGTATTGTATATTTTTAAAAATTTTAAACACAAAGGCTATATTATTATATTTGCACTCAAAATATAATAAAATATATAGAATTATATGAAGTACATTTGTTTGTTAAACATGTAATTACATTACTATTATTTTAAATTTTATTACTATTAATAAAATATTTCATTGATAGATTGACAATGTGTAATTCTTACACGATGATGATCCAGTTACAAGTCAGTTTCTTCTTTTTTTCTTAACTTTTGGATTCTTCACAGTTATATTTGGGATGTCAGTGCTCTCATTTACCTGACGTTTGTACATAAAAAATGCAGTAGTAGTGAAGATGATAGTGCATAGTTTGCAGAGAAAAGCTAAATTAAAAAAATGCAATGATCAGATATGTCCATGTATTTAGAACAAAAATGTAAGCAAAAATGCTATTTACCAAAGAAAGGTTAACTATATTTCACCTATAAAGGTATAAATCCCCAAATTGTAGACTGTAATTAATGCCATAAAATTATATTGTTACTTAAAGGAGATTTTTAAATGTTTATAACATATTTTAGATTTCTTAGACATATTTCTTAAACCCCCTTCCCAAATGCAAGGTGCGCTATTACCACATAGAACGTGTTAATTCTGAAACATAAAATGTAAATTCTGACTTTCAAAACTTAACTATCAATAGGAACTAAAGCTAAGTCATTTCATGCAGCTTTGCTCTTTTTGAAATATTCATCGTTTCTGAAATACAACAAATATCACAGAAAAGTTAATTATGTAGGTTTTTATTTTTTTTATTTTTATTTTTATTTTTTTTAATTTATTTATTATCATTACACTTTTAAGTTGTAGGGTACATGTGCATAACGCAGGTTTGTTACATATGTATACTTGTGCCATGTTGGTGCTGCACCCATCAACTCTCACATTTACATCAGGTATAATCCCCAATGCAATCCCTCCCTCCCTCCCCCATGATAGCTCCCGTGTGTGATGTTCCCTCCTGAGTCCAAGTGATTCATTGTTCAGTTCCCCACCTATGAGTGAGAACATGGTGTTTGGTTTTCAGTTCTTGTGATAGTTTGCTAAGAATGATGGTTTCCAGCTGGGCATCCATGTCCCTACAAAGGACACAAACTCATCCTTTTTATGGCTGCATAGTATTCCATGGTGTATATGTGCCACATTTTCTTAATCCAATCTGTCACTGTAGGTTTTAAATCATTTTCATGTTTCAAGTTGCATATTTACATTACAACATTCCAAGCATTATATAAACATACTTGAATACTTGGATGCATTTACTTTTTCAATTTTTTTTAATTAATTCTTTTTTTCTTTTTTGAAACAGGGTCTTACTCTGTCACCCAGGCTGGAGTGCAGTGGTGCGCATCTTGGCTTTTACAGCAGCCTTGACCTCCCACTCAAGCAATCCTCCCACTTCAGCATGTGCCACCACACCTTTCTAATTTTATAGGTTTTGTAGAGACGGGTTTTGCCATGTCACTCAGGGTGCTCTCTCAACTCCTGAGCTCAGGCACCTGCCTGTCTCGAGTCCCAAAGTGCTGGGATTACAGACATGAGCCACCACCACGCTTGGCCTTTTATCTTTTTCCTGAAACAAGACCTCCTTCTATTGTTCAGGCAGGTGCCACTATCATAGCTTACTGCAGCCTGAACTGCTGGGCTCAGGGGATTCTCTACCTCAGCCTCCTGAGTAGCTGAGACTACAGGGGTGATACCACACCTGACTAATTTTTTATTTTGTAGAAATGGGATCTTGCTAGGCTGCCCAGGCTGATCTTGAACTCCTGGCCCAAGTGATCATCTCGCTACCTCCTTAAGTGTAAAATATTTTACAGCCACAATATCAATTATCTGGACATAATGGCTTCTGATAAAAAGGAAACATTAATGATTCTATGCATTTTAATGAAACAATAACATTTTACATTTTAAGGGGAAAATACCCATTTTTAATGATAGTTATATCTGACATAGTTGTAACATTAAGCAATTATAACATAAAGCAACACAGTAAATAATTATCGTGAATTCATTCTCTTGAGTGTATAGCTTGTGAAGAAAATTGAGCAATTTTGGAACAACAACCCAGTAATGCTTCCAAGAAAAGGAATTGTTGGCAGGCAAATTATCTGAAAATGATAGGAGTGCTAGATTAAAATCTTCCTTTAAAGACTTGATAGCTGATGAAGAAATGAAAGAGATAGATTAATATCCAAGGCAGGCAGAACTTAACTGAGGTGATCCGACTTTGCAACAGTTTTTCTCTGTGGTTATTTTCTATATTGATGGCAAGGGGCTAAGATACAAACCTTTTACTCTGGCAAAAAATGCTGCTGAAGAACAAAGATTCATTTGGTCTAACAGGGCTGAAGTGACAAAGCTGAAGACAGCAGGGTTTCAAACAAATAGCAAGATATATGCTGGATATCAAAAGCCAAGAAGGTCAGAACACTCAAAGTTATGTAGCCTAGTTGTAGCTACCAGGTGGGTCTACACAATTTTTACATTGTTCACATCTAAAGCACTACTATAAGACAAAAGTTCTAACTCACTTCTACCCTAAATTTTGAAGCCAGTGGAACCAAATCAAACTAAAGCTGCAAACTAGTCAACCAGTTGAGTCAGAAATTTAATAACTTACCTCCACTTAGGTAGAATAACAGAAGGAAATTGTCCCCTTTCTGAAGGTAAATATTTATTTCCTAGTCTGTATCATTCTATTACACAAAATTGAATGCAACTCATGTTGCAAAAACATATGAAAAAGCAAGAAATACTATTTCCATTAAAAGTGGAAGCAGTCACAAAAACATTGGCTCAGAGAGGTTCTAGCACTTGGAATCAACAGGTGGAAACTTTAAAATAATAATAATTATGGTGAAACATATTTCTGTTTATTTATCTACCGAAAAGGTTGATAGGGTGCATGAAGAAATGAGAAATGTTCAGTATAGAACTAGAAACTACAAAATGAGTTTTGTAAAATAACTAGAAATAAAAGAAAGATAACAGAGCATCCAAGATATGAAATAATATCAAGTGATCGGACATTATATTAAATGGAGCCCCAGAAGGAGAGAGAGAGTAGGAAAATGAGATAAAATAAATATTTTGAATAGTGATGTCCAAATACTTTCCAAAAACGTAGAAGACATCAACCCATGATCCAAGGAGCTCAGCATACACAAAGAGGGAAAAAAGCAGCGCATACACAGAAAACCATACTTAGGCTCATTGTAGTCAATTTAACAAGAGTCAAACATAATCAAAGAGAAAATCTTGAATAAAATCCAAATAAAAAGACATATTACAAGTTGGAAAGCAACATCACAAATGATAGCTAACTTCTCACCAGAAACAATGGAGACCAGAAAGTGATGTAATATCTTTAAAGTTCCGAGAGTTACAGGATTCCATATTAAGCAAAAATATCTTTCAAAAAGTAAACATAGCCAAAATACAGTCTCAGTAAACAAAAAGGTAAAATAATTCATCTCCTGTATAAAAGAAATGCTAAAAAAGATGTTCTTCAGGTACCTATACTAGATAGAATATTGCTGATCTGCAGAAACGGCACATATTTAGATGAACCTGAAAGAATACATGTACACATACACATACACACACACACCATATTAATATTAAAGACGAGGTAGATTTTAAGAAAAATATCACTAATGGAGGGGGAGAAATGGGCATTAAGTAATAATAAAAATAACAATCCATCAAACAGACATAAAAATCCTATGTGTGTGCGCCAAACAATAGGGCTTCAAAATATCTAAAGAAAAAAATTGGAAAATTAAAAATAGAAATGGATGTATTAACCAAATTGCAAATTTTAGCATCCCTCAAGTCAGTAATAGAACACAAATACAAAGATACAATCTGAACATGATCTGAATTATACAAAGTGAGCTAATCGATATTATCAAAAACAATACCAAATAACTGCCAAATATGCATTTCTAGGTGTATATGAATAATTCATGAGACAGAGCATCTGATGGGTCATAAGAGACGTTTCAACGTATTTCAACTTCTGTGACCCACCAATTCCATTTTTGGGGATTTTTAACCAATAAAAACAAAAACATATGACTATGAAAACATTTGTATAAAAATGTGAGCTGGGCACAGTGGCTAGCACCTGTACTTCTGAAACACTGGGAAGCGAGGCAGGAGGATCGCTTGAGGCCAGGGGTTCAAGATCAGCCTGGGCAACACAGTGAGACTTCCTCTATATTAAAAGTAAATAAATTAGCCGGGCATGGTGGCATGGACCTGTAATTCTAGCTGCTCTGGAGACTGAGGTGGGAGGATTCCTTGAGCACATTAGTTCGAGGTTACAATGACCCATGACACTGCACTCCAGCCTGGGTGACAGAGCAAGACATTGTCTCAAAAAAATATATACACAGAAGCCTCATTTATAATAACCAAACACTGTAAACAATTCAAGTATTAATTAATAAGAGAAAGGATAAACTATAGCATATTCACAAATTGAAATAGTGCTTAGTACTCAGCAATTTCTATAAAGCACAAGCTAATGCTGTAGAAAGAACATTAACGAATCTTCCAAGAGCATAAAATTAGGCAAGACAGACATGAAAAAGGGTACAGTCTTCTACTTATGTAAATTTCTAGACCAAATAAAACTAAAACATTTTTTAAAAATCTGAAAGGAGTCTATCTGAAAAGGAGGGAAAATGACTGGAAAAGGTCATGGGAAAAATTTCCATATTTTGTTTTGGGTGTTGTTTCCACAAGGGTATTCAATTATCAAAAGCCATCAAGTTGAACTTCTAAAATCTATGTTAATTGCATTAATTATACCTCAGATTTTTTAAATAAAAAGAGTATTGTTTGATATATATACCTAAAGATATAGACATAGATATAGATATATATAGATAGATAGATATAGATATAGAAACAATCTCACTCTGTCACCCAGACTGGAGTACAGGGGCATAATGTCAGCTCACTGCAACCTCCACCTCCCAGGCTCAAGTGAGTCTCTTACTTCAGCTTTCTGAGTAGCTGGGACTATAGGCATGAGCCACCACATCCAGCTAATTTTTGCATATTTTTTTACAGACAGGGTTTTGCCATATTGCCCAGGCTGGTCTTAAACTCGTGAGCTCAAGTTATCTGCCCACCTTGGGCTTCCCAAAGTGCTGGGATTACAGGCATGAGCCACTTTGCCTGGTTATTTGATATATTTTTTACAAACCAAACAGTGTGACCATCACCTGAATCATGAATGAAATATCATTAGCACCCTAGCAACCATACTCATGATTCCTCAAGGTCACTAACTGATAAAAGTTAGTTTTGTTTGCTCTTGAATATATTTATATAGCAAGCCAAAATTATGTAAGTGGAATTATACAGTGCCTACATACTCATTTGTGTCTGGTTTCTTTCATTCAGCATAATGTTTGTGTGATTCATCCATATTTTATGTAGTTGAGCGCTTTTCATTTTCATCGTTGTATAGAATGCCATTGTTGAATTTACCACAATATATTATCCATTCTATTGTTGTTTTTGTTCGTTTGTTTGTTTGTAGTTTTTTGGAGATGGAGTTTTGTGCTTGTCACCCAGGCCAGAGTGCAGTGGCATGACCTTGGCTCACTGCAACCTCTGCCTCCGGGTTCAAGTGATCCTCCTGTCTCAGCCTCCTGAGTAGCTGGGGTTACAGGTGCCCGCCACCACGCCTAGCTAATTTTTGTGTTTTTAGTAGAGATAGGGTTTCACCATGTTAGCCAGGATGGTCTCGAATGCATGACCTCAAGGAATCTGCCCACTTTGGCCTCCCAAAGTGCTGAGATTACAGGCATGAGCAACCGCGCCTGGCCCATTCTATTGTTTTGGGGTATTTGGTATCTTCTTTTGTGAAGAATTTTTTCAAGCTTTTTATCCACTTTTTTGTAAGGTTATCCTTTATTTATTGATTTTGGGGAGTGCTTTATTTATTCTGGTCAATCTTTTTCACTTTGGTTCCCTGTATTCCACATTGTTATCTTTTATCTTATTTTTTTTTTGGTAATAATTTATTAATTTTACTACAGTCTGATTTATTTTCTAGGTACTACTTCATGTGTCCTGTTTATGTTCTTCCTACTCCAAGGGCATGAAAATATTCTCCAATTTTTCTCAAAAGGCTTTATTGTTTTATCTTTCATATTTAGATATGCAGTGTGTCCAGAACTGATGTTTGTATAAGATGTGAGATAAGGATCAAAACACATTTTATTAGATATGCATAAATAAAATGGCCAATAACATTTTTTGTTTGTTTAACCATTGCAGTGTCCCCTTCATCCTAAATTAGTTGAGTGTGCATATGTGGGTTTGTTTCTGAATTTTCTATTCTGTTCCATCAATCAATGTGTTGATGCTTGCACCATTACCACATTGTATTAATTATCATAGCTCTATAACAGGTTTTTATATCTGTTAGCACATATTCCTCAATTTTGTTTCAACTTCAATATTCTAATAACAATTCTTACCCTTTAACTTCCCACATGAATTTTAGTTATTTTGTCAATTTCAAAAATATCTCTTGGGATTAATTCATGATCACATACTGTAGATTATTTTAGGACAAATGGCATTTATTAATGTTCTTATCTGTTAACTTTTTTCCATTTATTTAGGTTTTATTTAATTTTTCTCAAATTGATTTTGTAGTTGTCAGTGTAGACGTTTTGTACAACTTAAATAAATATTTTATTGGTATTTGATTTTTTGGTGTTATTGTATTTATTGTGTTGTATTCTAATTTGGTTGCATCTGGTATTTGGAAGCAAAATTGATTTGGTACATTGATTATATATTTAGCAACTTTGCTGAATTCATTTATTAATTCTAATACATTGTGTTCCCTGATATGGGTGCTAATTACAGGTGTGTTCAATTTATTAAAAAATGTGTTGAGCCATACATTTATATATGCTCTTTCTTATATCTGTATATATTATATTTCAATAAAAATTCTAACAAAGAGACAAACCATGTGAAGGGGTAAAAATGGTAAACTAAGAAACAAAATGTTTGCAAAAGGCTTATCTACTCTAGTGCAAATGAACTAGAGCTGATGGAATCCTTCATTTGAGGTAAAGGCATTGGATGAGTCATCCTAATTAAAACTTTCGATTTAAAAAAGAAAGATCAGATAGACTTCCTTGCCAACAAAAAGAACTCATAAACTAATGCAACAAATTTTTTTATTAATATTTTGAGAATCTGATTAATGTCACAGCCTTTTCCCCAGGAGGAAAACATTGAACATACAAATATGTGTCCCAAATTTTCCATTTCAAATATACTGGAGTTAATTCTTAGTGCTTAAGATTTCACAGATCACTGTTGAATAACCCATGCTCTAGAGTAGTGCTAGGCATAGAACCTTCAGCAATAAAGGCAGTCTTCTACATCTGCACTATTCAACAGAGTAGCCACTAGACAAATGTGATCATTAAAGATGTAAAATTTGCCTACTGTGACTAAGGAACTAAATTTTTAATTGAATTGAATTTCAATTAATGTAAATGTAAATTTAAATAGCCACATATGGCAAATGTCTTCCATATTGGACAGTACAACTCCAGCTCCTCTAACATATTAAGAGCTATCTTCAGCAGTTTACTATGGTTGAAATCACCTGAGTACTTTATTTAGAGTAAGCATGCCAACCACCAACCCATGGAATTCTTTTTTCCCTAAGCTTTATAATGGTTTAATTGACAAATAAATAAATAGGGTACATATTTATAGTATAAAACATTAGTTTTTGATAACTATACACTGTAAAATGATTAAATCAATGTAGTTAATACATTTATCATATTATTTGCTTACTTTTTTGTGGTGAGAACATTTAAGTTCTATTCTCTTGGCAATTTTCAAGTATACAATACATTAACCCAAGTCACCACATTGAACAATAGATGTCAAGAATTTACCACTTCTGTCTAACTGAAATTTTATACCCTTTGACCAACATCTCTCATTTCCCGTTCCCATCACCAGCCGCTGTCAACAACTATTCTATTCTCTGCCTCTGTTTGATGTTTTTTAGATTCCATGTATAAGCGAGAGCTTGCTATATTTGTTTCTCTATGCCTAGCTTGTTTTGCTTAACATGATGTCCTGTAGCTTCACCCATATTGTTGCAAAAGACAGAATTTTCTTTCTTTTTAAGGATGAATAGTATTCCATTGTATGTATGTATCTCATATTTCCATTATCTATTTATCTGTCAATGAGCATCTAGGTTATTTCCATACCTTGACTATTGTGAGTAATGCTTCAATAAACATGGGAGTGCAGATATCTCTTAAACATATTGATTTCATTACCTTTGGATATACACCCACTAGTGAAATTGCTGGATCATGTGGTAGTTCTATTTCTAATTTTTTGAGAACCTGTTTTCAGTAATGGCTGTACTATTTTGCATTCCCATCAACAGTGTACAGGGTTCCCTTTTTTCCACATCCTCACCAATGTTTATCTTTTTGTTTTTTTTTTTTTTTTTTGGTAATACACATTCTAACAGATGTGAAGTGATATCTCATTGTAATTTTCACTTTCATTTTCCTGATGATTAGTGATTTAAGCATTCAAAAACATATATGTTGGCCATTTTTATGTCATCTTTAAGAAATATCCTTTCAGGTCCTTTGTTCATATTTTTAATCAGGTTATTTCTTTACTTACTAATGATGTTTGAGTTCCTTATATATCCTTATTAGATATATGGGTTGCAAATATTTATCTTATTCCATAGGTTATCTCTTTACTATGTTGATTGTTTCCATTGCTGTGCAAAAATCAGCTTTTTTGTTTGTTTAATATAATCCTATTGTCTATTTTTGCTTTTGTTGCCTATGCTTTTGGGTTCATATAAAAAAAATTGCCTTTTCACTATGTTTTCTTTTAGTAGTTTTATAGTTACATATATTATGCTTAAGGCTTTAATTCATTTTGAATTGATTTTTGTATATAGCATGAGTTCAATTTTATTCTTCTGCATGTGGCTATCCTGTTTTCCCTGTGCCGTTTATTGAAAAGACTGTCCCATTGTGTGTTCTTGGCACATGTATTAAAGATCAGTTGTCTATAAACGCACAACTTATTTCTTTGTTCTCTATTCTGTTTCAATGGCCTATGTCTGTTTTATGCCAGGACCATGCTGTTTTGATTACTATAGCTTTGTAGTATATGTTGAAATTAGATAGGGTTATGCTTCCAGCTTTGTTGATTTTGTCAAAGATTGTATTGGCCATTGAAAGTCTTTTGTGATTTCATGCAAAGGTAAATAGAGCCGATAGACATCTGTGTCTTTTTCCTGATCATAAAGAGAAAGCTTTCAGCTTTTCACAACCACGATATTAGTTCTGAACAACTAATATATTTGCTTTATTGTGTTGATACATTCCTCTATATCTAATTTTTTAAGGATTTTTATTACGAAATGATGCTAAGTTTTGTCAAATACTTTTCCTTCAGCTATTGAAATTATCATATTATTTTTATCCGTTATTTTATTATGGCATATCACATTAACTGATTTGTGTATGTTGAGCCATTCTTGCACCTTAGGGATAAATCCCTCATGATCATAATATATGATCCTTTTAAATGTACTGTTGAATTCAGTTTGATAGTATTTTCTTGAGTATTTCAACATCTGTGTTCATCAGGGATATTGGCCCTTAATTTTATTTTCTTTGGAATGTTTTCATCTAACTTTGGTATCAGGGTAATTCTGGTCTCATAAAATGAGTTTAGGAGTGCTCCTTTCTCTTCAGTTTTTTTTTTTTTTTTTTAAGTTTGAGAAAGGTTAGTATTATTTCTTCTTTAAATGTTTAGCAGAATTCACCAGTGAAGTCGTCAACTCCTGGGCTTTTCTTGATTTTGATTGCTAATTCAACTCCTAGTTCATTGTTGGTCTGGTCAGATTTTCTACTTATTCATGATTATGTCTTTGTGAAGTTTTATGTTTATAGGAATTCGTTCATATTATCTAGGCCATCCAATTTGATGTATAATTTTTCATAACAGTCTCATGATCCTTTTTATTTCTGTTGCATAACTTGCAATGTTCATTTATAATTTTATTTATTTGAGTCTTTTCTCTGTTTTTATTAGTCTAGCTAAGGGCTTGCCCGTTTAATTTATTTTAGCAAAAATCCAACTCTTAATTTTGTTTTTTGTTTTCTATTATTTTTCTAATCTCTATTTCATTGACATTTGCTCTGATTTTTGTTACTTCTTTTCTTCTGCTGACTTTGGTGTTAGTTTGTTCTTTTATTTCCCTTGCTCCTTGAGGTGTAACATTACATTCAGTCAGTCAGTAATGTTTGATTAGAGATTTTAACATATTTACATTTAAAGTAATTATTGATAGTTAAGGACTCACAGCTGCCATTTTTAAATTGCTCTCTGACTGTTTTCTGATTTGTTTTCCTACATTCCATTCTTTTTTCCTTGCTGTCTTCCTTTGTGGTTTGAATATTTTTGTTGTAGTGGTGGTATGCTTTTAAAAATCTTTTTAACTTTTTTATATTTTGATCAGATACTCCTTATTTGTTACAATTTCTGGGTACCATAGGGCGTACATGAAATATTTTATAGGTATAACTATTTGTTTTATGCAGGTAACCACTTAATTCCATTGCATATGGAAACTCTAGATTTTAACTTCTCTTCATCCCACATTTACTTAACATATTACTGTAGCTATAGTTTATTTTTTCATACTTTTGTTGTTTGAGTTGTATAATACAGTTAAAAATGACTTAATCAGCACCATTACAGTAATATTCTAAATTTGACTATGTATTTGACCATGTATTTACTTTTACAACTGAGTTTTATACTTTCATGTTTTCATGTGGTTAGTTAGCAACCTTTCAATTCAACATTACGACCTCCCTTTAGCATTTCTCTCTTTTTTTAAGCAAAAAAAGCAGAGATTTATTGAAAATGAAAGTACACTCCACAGTGTGGGAGCAGGCCCAAGCATCATGGCTTAAGATCCTCCCTTTAGCATTTCTTGTAAATCAGGTATAGCTGTGGTGAATTCCCTCAGCTTTTACTGTTCTGGAAAAGTCTTTTTTCTTTATTTCTGATGGATGGACTTCTCAGGTGTAGTATTCCTGGCTGGCAGTTTCTTTCTTTCAGCACGTTAAATATATCATTCTACTGTCTCTTGGCCTGCAAAATTTCTGCTCCTAGTATTATAGAGGTTCCCCTATATGTGATGAATGGCTTTTCTCTTACTGCTTTTAAAATTCTCTCTTGTCTTTGACTTTCATGAATTTGATTATAATGTCTCAGTGAAGACTTCCTTACATTTTAACTATTTGGTGTTCCTTGTGCTTCATGGATCTGGATATTCATTTCTCTCTCCAGATTTGGGAAACTTTCTATCATTATTTCTTTAAATAAGCTTTTCACCCCTTTATCTTTCTCTGTTCCTTCTGGGATTCTCATAATGCATAGATTGGTTTGCTTCACGGTGTTCCAAAATTCTAATAGGCTTTCTCCACTGTTTTATATTCTTCTTTATTTTTACTCCTCTGACTGGATAATTTTGAATGCCCTGCCTTCAAGCTCATTGATTCTTCTGCTTGATATACTCTACAGTTGAAGTTCTTTACAAAATTCTTCAGTTCAACTATTGTATTATTTAGCTATTTCTTTTTTGTGACTTGTATCTCTATTGTATTCTCATTTTGTGTATTATTTTTCTTATTTTTCTGATTTTGTTTAGCTGTCTGTGTACTTGTGTAGCTTACTGAACTTCAAGACAACTAATTTGAATCACGTGACAGGCAGTTCATAAGTCTCCATTTTTCTCCTGTTTTTCTTTCCTTTCTTTCTTTTTCTTTTTTCCTTTTTTTTTTTTTTCTTGAGATGGTATCTGACTATGTTGCCTAGGCTGGCCCTGAATTCCTGGGCTCAAATGATCCTCCTTCCTCAGCCTGCCAAGCGTCTCAAGTAGCTAGAATTACAAATACATACCATACCTGGTGAGTCTCTATTTCTTTAGAATCAGTTACTGGTGTTTTATTTCATTCCTTTGGTGGTATCATGTTTTCTTGATTATTTGTAATCCTTGTGCCCATGCATTCATTTGGATCTGCACTTTTGAAGAAGTAGACATTTATTCCAGTCCTTACATACTTGACTGGCCCAGTGCCTGGGTCAGCAGATGGGCTGGCCTGATTCATTGGTCTATAGGAGCTGGCCTAAAGCCTGGATCCACTGTGATAGGCCTGGATCCTGTGTTCACCTTGGCTAGCCTGGTGCCAAGGTCCACTGAGATGGACTTTTTGACTGAGCCCATGAGAGCAGGCCAGGACCCTGAGTTTGTGGTGGCCAACCTCAACATCTGCAGAGATGGTACTAAAGCATGGGTCTGCAGGGGCCCGGACAGCATCAGGGTCTAGTGGAGTGAGCCTGGACCCTACGTCCATTGGAACCTAGGGCTATGGGGACCACTCTGGAGCCTGGGATCACAGGGAACAGGTCTGGAACCTGTAACTGCAAGGGCTGGCCTGGAAGTTGGGTCTGTGAGTATCAGCCTGGTGCCTCAGGCTGCAAGTACCCAGCCCAGTGCCTAGGGCTGCAGATGCTGGCCTGAAACTAAGGCTTTTGGGTTCCAGTCTTGTGCAACACAGGACTGGGGACATAGTCTGTGGATGCCAGCCTGAAGTGCAGGGCTGTGGGACTCAGCCTGTAGTGGCAGCAGGCCTAGAGATTCCTCCACAGGTGTCTACCTAGAGCCTGGTGTTAAGAAGGTCAGCCTAGAGCTGTATTTACTGAGACAGGCTTTGAGTCAAAGGCAAAATCAGGTTCTTGCTTAGAGTTCATTCCTTCACATGGAGGGTATCTCTCTGCACTGTTCTGCCAGACTTGGGAGAAGAGTGATGCAGGTCGTGTGAAATTATACTGCCTACCCTCTTCAATGTGTCTTTTCTTATTTCTCCGCTACATCCAGGTGCTGTATTCTCTCAACGTGATTTCTCTAGCTCTTCTGAAGGTATTTTCACACATGGATGGTCAAATAATGTTTCTGTGAGGGAAGAAGTGCTGAAAACTCCTATTCCTCTGTCTTGCTGATGTCTTCCAATCCCTGGAATTCTAATTCAGGGCCTCAGAATGTATATTTTTAATAAGAACACCAAGTGATTCCGAGTCATATAACCAATGAAATACATTTAAAAATATACTGGCTTATATTAAATTGTCACACAGGCATAATATTGCAGTTTTCTATCTTTGCCTCTTCTGTTTGACTATGATTATTTATGTTTTTCATTATTCGTATCAACTTTCAACAGCTCCCTACTGGAATCTCTTCTAGCTCACCAACTTTGTCAAGTACATACTGTGTTTGAAAACAGGTAACCATGTTACAATTATATCTAAAATAAAAATTTTAAGTCTCAGCAAAGTTTTAAGACTTCCTTAAGAACATTTCCTATTTTTATTGAATTGCCACTAGCAAGTTAATTTTGACTTCTCAAGTGTCATTTTTACTTTTTGATTTTTTTTTTTTTTAAATTTTACTCAGTTTTCAATGTAGGTCAAGCTTGCTGAATACTTGACTTCGGAATTAGAAGGCATTGCTCTATACTTTTATCAAACAGATATCTGTTGCTTTTAAATATTAGACTCTATCATTATGTGCTTTTTTTTGATTTATTGAATCTTCTCAGTGAAACCACAAAACATATACACTTTAAAGTATATATCACACAAAACATAATATACAATAAAATCATTTAATGTTTACTCCGATTAAGACTTCAGAAAATAGGCAGTACAATATCCTCATTTAACAGATGAATAAATTATGATTCAGGAAGATTTGATAAGTTTTCCAAAGTAATAAAAACATGTCTAGACTTTCCCAACACTTTGGTTACATTTCATACTACCACGGCATCTCGAGTCCTTATATCTCTTATTTACTCAACAAATACTGAAAGGTTACTGTGTTCTAGGCACTGTTATATCATTGAACAAAAGAGAAAATATGAAGTATAGATTTAACTGAAATAAGAGTAGCTTGATGTTCTCTAATGGTGCAAAAATTTTCTTCAAATTTATCCAATCTTTTACTACGGAGGTAGAAAGGGTTACAAGGTCAAGAAATTTTTTTTGTATATGTACATGGGCAAAATTATTTCCCAAACTAAAATTCTGCTAATTGTCATTCTTTATTTGGAAACTATTATGTATTTGACTCACTGACTCAAATACATAAATTCTATGGTATTTCAGTTTCTAAAATATTTACTATATAACTAGGTAAACCTTTTTTTATGTTTGGTTTTTTCTTTTGTTTTTGAGAGAGTCTCACTCTGTCATGCAGGCTGGCACAATGATGACTCACTGTAGCCTCAACCCCTCCCGCTCAAGAGATCCTCCCACCTCAGTCTTCTGAATAGCTGGGGCAAGTATGTGATACCATACTCGGCTATTTTTTTATTTTTTAAAATTTCATTTGTAGAGATGTGGTCTCTATTGTGCAGGCTAAGCCTCCTTTACTCATAAAAGTACTTATTTAATTCATGGTTTATAATTATAATTCTACATTACTATTAACAACCATAAGTTTTAAAAATAATTTTATTTCTCTATATTTCTTTAATAAGTATCACTTACATATTCCTACCAATAGGTAAGCCATTCTTGTCTTGTTATATATCCAACAACGTCCTGTGTGACCACATTCATTAACATCCCGGAAAATACAAGAATTTTCTCCTGACATTTTAAAGATTGATGGTCCAGGAATAGTCCCTATGAAAAATGCAATGATTGTAAATTCTTTGTGAAAACACTGTATGTCAGGATCCAAATTATTTTCTCTTAAATATGTAATGTACACACACATAATATATATGAATGGTGAATCATCATTGAAAACATATCACTTAAAATTATCTAATAATTTATTTATAGATAAGATTGTTAAGCACTGGAAACAATGTGAGTTTTCAAAAACAATCAATATCCCTATAGGTATGATACAATTAGTAGTTTTGCATCTGTTTAGAATGTTGTACATGTTGCTATTTAAATGACATCTCAATATTTTTAATGACTTTTATGTGAAAAACTTAGGAGAAAGTACTTAAAACAGAGATACCAAATACTGATTTTGTGAAGTTAGTATGTCTTCAAATATCTCTAATTGTGAAATTTTCAACGACTGAAAAATGACTTTGCAAATGTATATCTGTTATTTACCAAGACATTGAGAAAAATAACTGAAAATGCAAATACACTGGCTTGTTTATAGTAGCCCCAGATTCAGATGACCTCAGATCCAGAGGACCAGCTGTGCTGCCTGAGGGAAACCTCTACATAGTCTCAGACAAAATCTTCACAGCAACAATGTTACTTTCAGCCAAAAGTGAGTGAACAGTCACACACACACACACACACACACACACACACACACACACACACACGGAGTTGCCCCCAAACACACCAGACCCAGATTCTCAGAACTAAAAACTCTGATGGTGGATCATCTTTCTTAAGCAAGTATCAGGACCTTCTTGCCTAAATGACTCTCGATTCTTGCTAATGTGCATTATCTAGATTCACTCTTCTTGGTGAGTGATAGTACTCTTTTTTCAATTGTTCAAGGTTAAAAAAAATTGACTACTATTTATTTTTTCCATTTTTTACCATCTTCTTTCAAGCCATCATATGTCTTTGTAACATTAACTCCAAACATGCTTTGGATATGTTGTTTTCTCTATTTGTACTACAAACCCTAGAATCTACTTTAATGTAACTGTTAGCCTTCAACAAAAGGCCCCCTTTTCTTTTCCTCCACATTTATCTCCTGTATTTTTTCTTCTATCAACAGAGTTACCTTTTACTTTTTATTTTTAAAAATTATTATTTTTTTTTTTCAGAGACAGAGCCTTGTTATATTGCCGAGGCTGGTCTCCAGCTCCTGGCCTCAAGCCATCCTCCCTCCTCAGCCTCCCAAAGTGCTGGGATTACAAATGTGAGCACTATGCCTAGCCAAGGTTATCTTTTAAATGTAAATCAAATAATATCTATCATCTGCTTAAAATCACCTGGCAGAAAAACCCTAAAATATCTGTAGACAGTTTATGTCTATAATATTTAATATCATCTTATTCTCCCTCTCCCATTCAAAAACACATCAACTTCACTGGCTCCCTTTCCGATGCAGTAAACTTCCTGCGTGCCGACTGTTTCCTATGCTACCTCTTCCATTACAAATCTCTTATCTAGTTAATCATTATCCAAAACAAAAACATTATCTAATTTTTCCCAGCTAAAAAAGCTAATATTAATCACTCATGTAGATCTAGCTATAGAATGATGTCTCTGATCCCTATCAGAGTCACACTTAGATTTTTCTACATTTTTTGATTGTATGCCATTCAGTCTTTAATCCATGAACTTAGTAAATCAGGGGCTCTAAAATGGTCATAATGTGCATGTGAAATCTAGTTTTTGCTATTTAAGAAAATCAAAGAAAATAGTACATTACCCTCCAACATTTATTTGTTCTTAGAAACAAATAAATCTTTGAAAACATTAGATTCAGTGTCTTTGGTGCTGAAAACATTTAAAAATGTTAGTCTAGGTTAGTAACTTCTGAAGCACATAAGCAATGTAAAGTATTACAAATGTTTTATATGAGCCTACCAAGCCACTCATATGAGATAACTACTATATTTCAAATCAAATTTGTTGTCTCTTCTGATCAAATATAATATGCATATTTTATTTGATAATTTGATAATTAGAATGAGCTTTGCATTAGGTATTCCCTCTTTACATTGTCTCCGAAATTTTGCAGAGCAGTTCCCCCTTTCACTCGCTTTGTGTCATTTACTACTATTTATTTGTAATACTAAATACACACGTAGACATATACACATATCAAAAAAAACCATTTTGATGTAATAAGAGGTTGCCAAAAATCCATACCAAATATTCTCAAAACCACATAGCATACACCCAAGGCCAGAGAACGCAGTTGGACAGGTACAATCCTGAAAGTAAATAGCAATGATATAATCAGTACATCATTGTTGTTAGGACTAATAATGTATGCTAGATTCAAGACTAATCTTTTTTTTTTTTTTTTTTTTCTGGTGCATCAGTTGTACTAAGAATCTTTAGCCAATTGACAGGCCTGTTAAAGGGCTACAACTCCCCATTTCTCCATATCCTGCCCCTGGCCAGCCAATTCGAAAGGTCCTCGATCTTCCCAAAGAAGGTTTTTATGGCCCAAATCCTCTTCCCCAGCTCCCATTCCTTTGCTGGAAAGACTTAGTACTAGATTTTATACTCACTGGTTTTCATTCTGTCATGTACACCCATTATTCTAGAGTTCTTTTGCCCCTGTGAGATTCACTCTCCACATTTTTCTACCTTGCTCTCTGCCCCGGGAGTCTGAGGTAAATGGACTGTATCAGTGGGCTCTTTTGTCTTCTGGTTACTGATTGGGACACTTCTGAATGAGTGAGGAAAGTGAGGTCAAGATCTGTACTCAAAGACTCCTTCCCAGCAGTTACCCAGGCTGACGGTGTTCCATGGGTGAAGGAGTCCTCTACAGGACTCCTTTTTCCTTCCCAGCCCTTGTTTCTCTTCGGGCCTGAAGTGGAAGGATACCAGAGATAATGCACTATTACTTGGGATCCTTACACCTTACCTACATTTTAAGTAGTCACTTCATTCAGCCTTACTCAAATTGTTCTAATTTGAGGGTACCTTTCGTGTTTGACCTGTGACTACTACATTTACTATTTAAAAGCTAAAATAAATGAAAAATAACTTTTCCAAATATAAAGAAGGAAGATCTCAGTATTTCCTACTGAGCAAACCAAACGTTTGTTTAAAAAAGAAACAAATGTATAACTGTACATATTAGGAGTTTGGAAAATAAATAAAAATACAATTAAAAATAATCCTTGAACATTTAAAAAAGTTAAAAAATAGGAACTATATTATTAATCGACATTTTAAATAAAAACGCTGTTTATTTGCCTTCGAACTTGAACAATAAACTATATTACGACCAATATTTCATCCAACATGATTCTATTTATAAAAATATAGCATATATACAGTATTTTGTAATATTTTGCAAAAAGTGAGGTAATTCTACCCATATCAACCTGGTAAAAATATATATTTCTTCCTCATATATTTACTACTAGAAAAATAAAAACAAACTAACCAATTCTCAAATGATAACCAAATTTTTAAATAAAAAATAATTTACACTTTCATTATGAGCAGATTCACTAAAGAGAGTTTTTAAAAAAGTCACGTTTTAGAATCACACTTTAGTGTAGTTTTTGATATAAAGTGGAAATGTTGCCTAACTATAATTCAGTGTTCTCCTTTATTTAGCATAAGTAATTTTCTTTTATGTCATATAATATTGGAGCTATCTGAAGCACATATATAGCTGACCATTATTCATAAGTATAATCATTAAGCAGTATTTATGTATCTTCAGTTTGATTGCAAGCGCCTTTTTAACTAACATACAAAACAAGATGAAAAAGATTAATAATTTCCAGGATTTTCCAAAATTAGTTCAGTGAATAGCACAAAAATAACTAAGAGATATGTACATAAAACTAAGGTTTTAATGAAAAACTATTGTGCTTTAACAAAAAAGTAAGTATTAAGATTTTTAAATCTAATCTATAATAGAATAGTTAAGGATTTAATGAAATAAACAAACAAACAAAAAATTGTCAATACTCTCCCAACATGTAAAAAGAAGCTTTCACTGTCTTTTATATGGCCTCTAAATTTATATTTTTAGTCCATATCTTTCTTATGAGACATCGGTTCTAAATGTAAGTTGCTGTCTTGCACAAAATTTGTTCTTCCCCTAGAACTTCCCGTTTCAAAAAAAAAAAAAAAAAAAAAAAAAAAAGGAACCTGTGTTTACGCACTTTTCAAGCCCAGATCTTGGAAAAAGGCATTTTCAAAAAGATCATTTTTTTCTTATTCACCACACCTCATCAATAGATCCAATATTGCCATTAAAATTTTTTTCATATCTCTTTTTTTAATCTCTAATACCACTGCCCAATTTCAAGCCTATAGCTTCATGAAATAAATGAAACAATTTTTCGCCCAATAACCACCCTTATCCCTTCTGTGCATTCTCCATACAAGAACGAAAATGATTTTTTTTTTTTTTTGAGACGGGGTCTCGCTCTGTAGCCCAGGCTGGAGTGCAGTGGCCAGATCTCAGCTCACTGCAAGCTCCGCCTCCCGGGTTTACGCCATTCTCCTGTCTCAGCCTCCCGAGTAGCTGAGACTACAGGCACCCGCCACCTCGCCCGGCTAGTTTTTTGTATTTTTTAGTAGAGACAGGGTTTCACCGTGTTAGCCAGGATGGTCTCGATCTCCTGACCTCATGATCCGCCCGTCTCGGCCTCCCAAAGTGCTAGGATTACAGGCTTGAGCCACCACGCCCGGCCGAAAATGATTTTTTAAAATGAAATTCTGATTATTCTAATGCCTCACATTAGGATCCTTCAGTGGCTTCCCATTGTTCTAAGAATTAACTCTAGAATTGCAAAGAAAATTTAAAATGGTCAGCCTGATCTAATCAGTGTTATTTCAAGCCACCTCTCAACTTTTGCCCCCATCACCCTCCTTGCTATGATACGACACACTTACAAAGCTACTTCTCCCTCTAGACTTTTTGCATCTGTTGTTCCCACTGTGTGAAATACTGATCTTCCATCCTTCAGGATTTGATTCCAATGCAATTTCTTCAGGAACACCCTCCCTGAATCCCCAGAATAAGTTAGACTATCATGTAATTTTCTCATTGTGTTTTTCCACATTTTGTTTGGAGTATATTTTAATATTACAATTAAATATTTATTAGTAAAACTACATTTTTTTTTTTCTGTCTACCTTGTTACATCTAACATCCATCAGAGGAGCAGAGACCTGATCACTTGTGTTCCTCTTTTATTCCACTTTTTTCCTTAGTGCTCCTCCACTCTCTTGTTTGAATCCACAGTGACTACCACAATTAAGGAGACATAAATATGTTAAAATAATGAAGACAGAAGGGAAAATGTTGAAGAACTAGTTTTCTTAATGAGCCACTTGATAGAAAGATACAGATACATCATGATTCTTTTCTGTTTATACTGAAGACCTTCTCTTCTTCATTTTCAGCAAATTTCTCAAGAAGAAAAATTATTTTGTCATTCTTAGCCCCATGTGATCACTGAAAATTCTGCCAGTTTGCTTGTCTTCCACTTGTGACCCCCAACCTGGGCCTAGTGCAGATTGCAAGCATCTGGCGTGCACCAAGAATTTGGCAAGTACCTCAGGGGCAGTTTTAGATGCCCAGTTCACCTCTGCAAGCTTCTGCTCTCTCTGGAATTTTGATCCTTTTAGTCCTTTGCCTCTTTTTGACTTTTATTATTTAACCCGCCTTTCTAGTTGTCCTCTATATGAGTATTGACCTGTTGCAAATCATTGAATGCTATCCCATTTCCGTGGCTTTAATTATCACTTATTTGACAATAATTTAATAATTAATGTGGTTAGTTTTGACTTTTATTGAACTTTTAAAGATTAAACTTTGTTGAATTTGTAATATCGTTACATGCTTTGGAAAGCAAAACAATGTAAAGAAGGCACACTGGAGGAATTTGCTTGCTTATATTACTATCCTCTGTTTATCTGCAAATAGGTAAATTTATTTCTGTAAGGTTATCTATATCATATTACATACAATACCATATATGTAGTATACAATGTAATGCCATATAGATAATAGATAATAAAAACCTGAGAAAACACTAAATTTGAAGGAACAGACTGGTTGAATAAATGATTGCACTTCTGAGCAACACAATATTATGCAACTATAAAAAATAAATAGAGAGAATCTCTATGTTTATGTGAAAAGAGATATTAGGAATATATTATTACATTAAAAATCAAAATAGAGAATGGTGAACATAGTTTGCTACCTCCTGTGACGAAAGGATAAAATATAGAGATATACATTTATAGTTATTTGTATATGCATAAAGAAACACTGAAAGTATAAGAAAGACAGTAATTTAAATTGTCATCTTTAGGAGATGGGTCGAAATGGAAATAATTTGGGGAAAAAAATATATCAAGTTACACCAGAACCATTTTTCAACAGTCCATCTTTGCTGCACTTGTTTAAGATTTCACTTTCATTACATATTAAATTCCCACATGAGTTGGGGTTTATTTCTATACTTACTATTTGCTTATAAGTCACTACTTTTTTTTTTAATTATTGGGACTTTTATGGTGTCTTTTATCTTATGGGGTTAGGCATCAATTATTGTGCTTCTCTGTTTTAGATTCCCAAGCTTACTCTTGCTTATTTTATTTCCATAAGAACTTTAGAATCAGATTATGTAGTTCCACAATTCTACTGGTATTTTCATTATCATGTTAAAATTATAAATTAACTTAAGGAGAATTGATATACTTGCGGTGTTGGCTTTCCTATTCAATCACACAAGACACATCTTTGCTCTTCGTTCAAGTCAGACTGCTTTTGTGTGATATTTGGGTGTGTATGGGGGTGGGGTGGTGGGGGGGTTTGTTGTTTCCTTTTATTTTGAAAGTGTTATAGCCTCACAGGAAATTGTAAAAATAGTACAAAGCATGCTGTGTATCTTCTCCCAACTTCTTCCAGTAGTAACATCTTATATAAATGTAACACAATATATACCTTCTGGCTGGTGGGTACTCTGCAGGGTCCTGAGGCAGTACAGGGCATCCCATGTCCACGGGGCTGAGTGTGCTAGCTCAGGTCTCTCTTTCTCCTCTTCCAGAGCCATGAATGCTTCACCCTCATGACCTCATCTAATCCTAATTGCCTCCCAAAAGTTCCACCTCTCAAATACAACAGTCCGATTGCCTACTCTCTTAATACTGTTATAATGTGGATTAAGTTGCAACACGAGTTTCAGAGAGGATCTAGTTATTTTCTTCTGTTCTGTGGCCATGATTATTTCACTTTTAAAGTTTAAACTCATATGTAGTTACATTTATATTTTTATCTGATTCACAGTAACTTTTTTTTCCCCATGAGTTTTCATTGTCTATAGTAATGTTTGATAATTTTCATTTCATTTGTAGCAGTTATTTGTAATTTTGTACATAGGCAGAATCTTTTCCTGTTCTACTTACTCGTTTTTGAATGAGATACATTTTCTTAAACTTGAGGAAGTTTCCAGGGGTGGAACATGGGCCAAGCTTTGAATCTATAGCTTATCTCTTCTATTGATATAGTAGACTTAAATATGACTCCTATGTGTAGTAACACTTCTCTGCCTCTCCAAATCTGTCCTAGTTCAAAAGAGCTTTTACTGTTAGCCCAGGGTTTCTAAAATCTCTTCACAGTTCTTGCTTTCAGAGGTTATATGCATTCATTTGCAGAAGGGGTATTTCTTGGCTATTTTTGAGGTCTGCCATGTCTGGACCTCCTGGGAAATTTTCAAGCCTCCTTCTCATTCTTTCCTGAGAGATTCTTCCTCAACTTACCTACGTAAGTCCTGTTCCCAGAAGGTCCATATCAAGACCAAACCCTCTCCTTCTGAGCAGAAATATATGTTAGAGATACGTGTGATCTGTCAGTCCTTGGGTCCTCTCTATATTTTCTGTTCCTTATAACATCTTCTGAATCTACAAGCTGGTTTCCAGTCCTGCTTAAATTTTGGCAACACTTACATGCAATTTCAACTTTGTCATTTCTTTGGTCCATGTCATAATTGTACTGAAACTATAGTGTGTGTGTGTGTTTTATTCTGTTTATCTCTGTCTAGTTATGGAGAGAAGTGAGATTCAGAACTAAAATTCTAGAATATTACTATCATCTCTTTCATCTCACTGCTGGAAACATTGAATGTTTTAAAGAACACTAACACATAAATGTTCAATATTGTACTGATCGTCTTCAGTCTGAGGTTTCTTTTCTTCTTGTATTTCCTATTTTAGTTAATGGAATTATCATTCATTCAGTTCCAAACTAGAAGTCTGGATATAATCCTAGATTTCTCCATATTTTGTACCAGGCATATCAAATTAATAAACCTTACCCTCTTATTTATTTATTTATTTATTTATTTTTGGAATCTCACTCTGGCACACAGTCTGGAGTGCAGTGGCATGGATCTTGGCTTATTGCAGCCTCAGTCCCGGGTTCAAGTGATTTTCCTGCCTTAGCCTTCTGAGTAACTGGGATTACAGGCCCTCGTCACAACACCTGGCTAATTTTTGTATTTTTAGTAGAGATGGGATTTCACCGTGTTGGTCAGACTGGTCTCGAATTCCAGACTTCAAGTGATCCATCCTCAACGGTCTCCCAAAGTTCTGGGATTATAGACATGAGCCACTGCGCCTGGCCACCACTACTAAATTCCAAGTGCTTTCCTTTTTCTCCAGGTTTTCCCCTCAGCTCTATCTTTCACACTTTTCAAAGCATTCTATCTAAAATGCCATCTGATCACTTTCGCTCCTGAGGTTTGCAGTTTTCAGTGGTTCCCAGGTGTGTACATAGAATAACAACATTCACATTAACATGGCAAAGAAGGTCATGTTAATGTGAATTGGGCCCTTACCTAGCTCAAATCTCTTCGTCTCATCCATCATCATGTTATCCTGTCATAGCAAACTTTTTGCCAGGATATTTCACACATTTTTTGGCTTCACTTTCACTGCTCACTTTTCCTGCTAAGGTCTTGCCTCCAGCCTGCTTGTATTATGAGAAATCATTTCTTTATAATTCATTTTCTGGAATAGATCTTATAGTACTTCCAAATCAACTCAGATAGAAATTACCATTTTCCTCTCTTTGTTTCCTGGTCAGCCTATGCAGGCTCTTCATGCCTTAAAGTTTTTTGTTAGCATCTTGAAAAAAAAAAAAAATTGAAAATAACAAAAAATTATTCTGCACTATAATACAAATGAATATTAAATGGATTTCATATATTCAGGAAGAACACATAAATAATAAATGTTGGTTATGTTTAGAATAATAATAAAAGTTACACACTGAAATTCTAAAAGTTATTATGCTCCTTTGTTGATGACACTCATGTTTTCTTATAGTCAAATTAACCAATATGGATGAAAATAGTTAATAAATTCCTATAACCAATTATAATGAGTCAACATTATAATCAAATCTGTGTTGAAATTAATATTTTTCCTACATTTATAATGTTTCTATGTGTGTTAAATTAGATAAATACATTAAGTTAAAGTTAAACAATGTGATTTTTACATACTCTATACAAATAAACTAGTTAAAAGAGAAATAATCATATACATGAATTGTGACAGTTTAACAACTTTCCCTCTGCATTTGCTAACATGAAACACAGAGGAAATTATTTGCTACAATATTCTAAAATCTTTCCAAAATTACTTTTCTTATATATTAAATAAACAATAATAATGAATAATATATACATACCGCATGGTGGCCAAGACGATTGGTACACCAGAAAAACCAGAAAATACAAGCGTAGAAAAGATAAAAGCAACGAACAAAGGTAATTTATAGCACTTTGCATCACATTTCCCACGTCTGGCATCAATAAAATCACCTTCTTCATCTGCAGTTATTAATCCTTCTTTAATGCAAGAACAATTGTAGTATGTCTGTGAGTATTGAAGACAGGAAACAATCTTTCAGAAAAATAGTCATAAACAAAAGCTCTTATCATAAAATAAGAATTAAATCAATAACTGCAGGGAGACTCGTTAGTTTTATTTCAAAATGTTTTTATATTAAGCCTGCTATGTATTATTTAGAAATGACACATTAATGATAAATCCGAGGTATTTTACATGGCAAAGAATCTGTGTGTGTGTGTGTAAGGCAGTGTGTGTGTGTGTGTGTGTGTGTGTAATTATAATTACTTAGAAAAAGTTCAGTTAATTTAAGAAATTTTCCTCAAAATATTTATATTCAAATGCATAAGAAATTGTTGGATATATATATTAAGGGAAATTAAAAATAATGTAATGAAAAAATGGAATTTTAGCTGAGATTTAAAATATGGACAGTTACCCAATTGTGAAAGGCTTTGAAACCATACTAAAAAGACTTTATTTTGTATGTAATAATGACAGGGCTGCTATCCATTTGGGACAACAGACACAATGCCTAGAATCTGTAACATATTCAGGGCCACATAAAATATTTTAATTTTAAAGCATTTTAAAATCAAAGAAAAAATGAGTATAATAATAAATTATATAAAATGAATATATAATGATGAATCCAGCTTGGATTGTATTTTTTTCATACCAATGTGATGTACATAAAATAATTTCTTTATCATTATTAATTTTTCAGTGAAGAAAGGAGAGCACAAAGGCAGAAGTGTCTAGAGCCAATGAAATTCATACTGTAGCCCTGAATGGAAAGCCAATGAGAATTTGGAGTTGTGGTTGTAGGGTGGATAATTTAAGGCAGATGAATTGGTGACATTTTCTAAGGAGAATTAACCAGAATTTAAAGACACAGAGACCAGTTTGCAATTTATTAATTTATTGGAAATAATCTAAACCACAAAATAAGACGAAGAAAAGAACAACACAATAAATTTAGCAGAAACATTGAATTAGATTTCACTAGTGAAAAAATAAGAGAAATTAAACATAACTTGAATCTGAGTGATTCAGAAAATTATAATTCAGACAAATTTATGTCAGTTTGGTGGGTGAAGTTGCTGAGAGGTTAATACATATGTTAAATAATATAAATACCCAAATATCCAAATATCAATTCCTTCATTCCACCAACTATTTTTTTTGAGTGCCTATATGCCAAACATCATTCTAGGTGTTGGGAAAACACAGTAAACAATACTATAGAAACCACTGTTTCGTGTAGGAAACTTTCTATTTGGGGAGACAGGACATTTAAAAAAAAAAGGAACTTGAGTATTTAATGACAAGTGCTGTGGAGAAAATAATAAAACAAGGACAAGTACAGGGAATATTGGAGGGGCTATAGGACAATACTTAACATGATCAGAGAATGTTTTGATGATAAAGTGATATTTGAGCTGAGATTTGAAAAAGGTAAGTGAGTGGACCACATGGTTATCTAAAAGAAATGTTTCAATTTAAAAAAAAAAAGGAACGGTAATTGAAAAGCTTTGTGGTAGAGCTTGCTTGAAAAGTTGAAAGAAAAGCAAGAACAGAACAGGCTGGATCAGAATGAACATGAAGGAGACTAAGAGAAAATAAAATCAGGGTGGTAGGAAAAGGGAGGATTATACAGCTATTGGGCGGCAATTGCAAGAGCAATGTGAAGAACTTTGGTTTTTATTCTTAGTGATGTGAAGTCATTCGATGGATATATAAATGACATATTTTAAAAGATCATTGTGACTGCTATATTGAGACTTTTGAAATATGTAGGCAAGGGTAAAAGCAGATGAAACAGTTAAAAGTCTATAAAATAAGGTACAAGACAACAGTGCTTAGGAGGCCAGGGTGGTAATCAGAGAAAATGAAAACGGCCAACTTCAGCGTTTACTTTGAAAATAGGTTTGAAAGGATTTGCTGAAGGATTATAGAGTGAAAATGGTCACCAGAAAGAAAAGGTCACATGGGGAAGGACTTCCTAGGAGAAACTATGACTTTTAGTCAAGGGAGGCAGTCAGTCATCCACAGCTCAGGGAAAGAACCAAGAAAATCAACACCATGATTTCACTTGTTTCCCCTGTCTTCCTAATTTCGTATTAGGACTCCTTATCATCTTAACCCAGTCCACAGTCAGAGGGCAAAGGAACTTTCATCCTATAATTCAATCTCCTGGGATATTGAGGAGGGTAGAAAAATGTAAAAAATGAATCTGGAGAACAGATGAAAGATATCTAGCACAACAAATAGTTGTAGGTCATACAATCTTTTAGGCATACAAGATGGCTAAAAGGAGAAATTAAAAAATACAAAGAAGGGTTCATGAACAGATTATGGAATCAGAAGATACTGGGCTCTAAAAGGGCTGAAGAACTAAGGAGTCCACGTACTAGATAAAGTAAGCTGAAAGAAAAGCAGTTGTAGATCAATAGTAGAATAATTGAAATTGAGATCATGAAAGGAGTAAAGTCTTTGTAAAGGCCTAGGGTATGACCATGGAGGGACATTGCATGAGGTAGGGTGCAAACAAGATTACCAGGAAAGAATATGTCAAGGAATTATAGGGTTAGAGAATTAGAAAGAGCCTCAAGATGAATTTCCAGATTAGAGAGAATGCCAGTGAACCAGGGCCTAAAATCCTCGAGGAATGGGAGGAAGAATCCTTGAGTCTGAGAATGACTGTAACAAAAAGGATAGTAGAAGTAATGCCTGCTCAAGTAAGTTTCAATGATGGAGAATTGGGAAAAAGTAAAGGGAAAATGGTCTGAAAGTACTAATGAGTGTCTTAGCTACTTTGTGTTGCTATAACAGAATGTCACAAACTGGGTAATTTATTTCTCATAATTCTGAAGGCTGGCAAGTTTAATATGAAGGTGGTGGCATCTAGTGAGGGCCTTTGTGCTGCATCATCTCATGACAGAAAGCAAAAGGATAAGAGAACAGGAGCATAAGAGAGGGCCAATCTGTTTTTATAGCAACCCACAATCACAGTAACAAACCTGACCCTGCAAAAATGACATTAATCCCTTGATGAGGACAAAGCCTTCATGGCCTAATCACCTCTTAATGATCCCACCTGTTAATGCCATCACAATGACAATTACATTTCAATGACTTTTTTTCTTCATTTAAATTGGAACACCATGAAAAAAACTTATAAAATATCAACTTTTGCAAATGGCTTGCAAGCCATTGTTAATTACTATATAATGTTAGTTTCTAAGTTACTAATATAGGCCCAAAGTCCTCTACGCACAATTTTCAAGTCGAGAGCACTCTGAAGACCAAAGAGTTTTCTTTGTAGCTTATTTGATGAAAAAATACGACCCAGAATAATGTAAAGCTATTTAATGTTTTCATTTCTCTCTCTAAATGAGAATATCACAAGTGTTGGTATAGAAATATTAATGTTCGATTACAGTTGCTGCTCTGCTGAGTGTGGAATATGATATACAATGATTATGTACTATATTTCTTTTTAAAATCCAACAATTGAGATATTTGAATGCAAGAATTTTGGATAAAAGCTTGTGAGCCTTGAACAGGAGTATTTTTCTTACCCAAATGTACTGTCTCAGCTGAGAGGACGTGAGTAGTCTCTACACAGTTACAAGAGCATAGTAATGGTGATGAAAGTACAGTGCTAACTTAAACATCATTACTTTTCGTTATAAAAATAATTCATGACCACCCAAAATATTCTTAAGATATTTTCATTTTTAAGAAAAATGAAAAAAGTAAAAATAGTTAAGTCCCCAAAGATGGATATTATCTTAAAGCATTTTTTTTCATTTTCTAAGATATCATGTTAAATAAAAGAACAAAGTGCATAAAAATATGTATGATATGCTCCCATTTGTATAGAAAAGGCTCTATATGCTTTAACATGTATATTTCTATAATGATGCATAAAAAGAGATAGTAAAATTTGTTGCTTCTGAATATGAGCACAAGGTATCAATGGCCTGTGATAGAAAAGAGACATATTTAACAGTACAGCTTAAACTATTTGAATTATTTACAATGAAAAACTACTACTTTATCCCAAAAAAGATGTAAATTTAAAGTAGCGTTTTATGATTATTCATCTGACAAATATTTATTAAGCATCTGCAGAGAAACAGGCAGTAATCTAGATACTGCAAATAATAGTGAAACAAAGAGACAAATTTCCTAACAAGTACAGTATAAAATCAAGATTTTTAATTGAATTTTATATTACACATATACATTTTTTTCCTATTTTTCTACTTATTTTTTCTAATTATTTTTCTACTTTTTATTTTTCTTATTTTTTGACTAGTCATCTCTGAAAGGTTCATATTATTCTTTCAAGTACATACGTCACCATATACATAAACTCATTCCTACAACTTGCCAATTTATTTCCTTCTGAGTTTTAAAGTATTACTTAGATGTCCAATATCTATTTTATTTTCTTGGAATTGAGACTCACTACAGAAAATACTGCATCTAAGAACATCAGCATTTTAAATGTTGTTTGATATGTATCCCCAAATTGCTTAAGAATGTAATTTAGGCTGGGCATGGTGGCTCATGCCTGTAACCCCAACACTTTATGACACTGAGGCAGGCAGATCTCAAGGTCAAGAGATCGATACCAGCCTGGCTAACATGGTGAAACCCCATCTCTACTAAAACTACAAAAAATTAACCGGGCCTGGTGACAGGCACCTGTAGTCCCAGCTATTTGGGAGGCTGAGGCAGGAGAATGCCATGAACCCAGGAGGCGGAGCTTGCAGTGAGCCAAGATTGCATCACTGCTGTGCCACTGCCCTCCAGCCTGGGCAATGGAGCGAGACTTTGTCTCAAAAAGAAAAAAAAAAAATGTATTTTAAAAGTTTATAACACCAGAAACATATAAGATTATGTGTTAATTTGAACTATCAACATTTTTAAATTTATCACATTTAAAAAGAGAAGGGAGTACTCTGTTGTTTTTATTTATGTTTTAATTTTAGAGTTAAATATTATTTTCATAAACTTGGTATTACTATAATGGATTTCTGTACACAATGTTTGTATAAAATGTTAGACTATTAGAGGCATAAAAAAATCCAAGTTTTGTGGGAGAACACTAGAGAATGTATACCTGTGCTGTATTACCTATAGAGTAAAGAAGCAACTACTCAACTAGCTTCGCAGAAATTAAACCAAAGGGCAAGGATGAAAAGAGAGAAGTAAGTTCTACATTTGATGAAACAATAAAACAGCCACAACTTTAATTCAAAACATATGAAAAATGTCACCTAAATAAAAAGAAAATACACATAATTCCATACACTGGAGGTATCTCACAGAATTCTCCAACATGGGAACATTAATTTATCGTATTATTATTTGTTATATTTATTGTATATTTATTATTTATTGTATTATTATCTATTGTATTATTATCTGTTATGCAATTTTACAGCATTTAAAATAATTAGTGAGAGTCCCTTTTCTGACATGATTTAAGTCCTCCAAGTCTCATCCCTCCAACTGATTACAAATCAAAACTCTGGTTAAAATATGCAAAAGTAACTACCTATAGAAGTTCTAAATGAAAGAAAAGCAGCTGAATTGTGGAGGAGAAGAGAAAGATATTGGGGTAGAAAAAGGCATTTAAATTAAAAATTGCTGAAAACTACCCAAATTTGGTGAAAATATAAATTTATGGATTCAAAAAGTTCAGTGAATTACAAACAGGATAAACTCAAAGAAAACCAAACCATCATACTAATGAAAAGCAAAATTAAAAAAAACAAATACTGAAAATAGCTAGATAAAACAATATATATTATATACAAGTAAATCAATTATTTGAATCATCATAGATGTATCATCAGAAACCATGGGTGCTGGAAGATAGAGAAGCATCATATTTACAGTGTTGAAAGAAAATAATGATCACCCCAGAATTCAATGTCTAGTGAAAATATACTTCAGGAATGAAGGCAAGACAAAGATATCTTAAGTTAAAAGAGCATTAAGAGGATGTCACCAGCCTACCTTCTTTACAAGAAATGCCAAAATAAGTTCTTCAAACTTAAGGCAAATGATGATGCTGAGTGAAACTCACATCTTCATGAATGATGAATGTTAAATTTCTGGGTAAATATAAGACTATATTATTTTCATAAGATATTTTAAGTATGATTATTTTTTAAACAAGTCATAATATTATCTATCACAAATTTGAACATATGTATAGCTATAAGACATGTTACAAACTGCAACATAAATGTTACTGGGGAGAAGTAAAGGTACATATATGGTGAGTTTTATACCTATATGGTTTTATATTACACTATGTTCTATAATATTAATTCTAAATAGACTGTGAAATGTTATATAATCTAAGAGCCATCAATTAAAAATCAATTCAAAGAGATAAAACAAGATATCAAGGTATACTAAAATGAAATAGCAAAGTGGATTCAGTTCCAATAATAAAATGGGCAGGTAGATCTAAACTCAGCCATATTGATAACTCTATTAAATATAAATAATTTTTGAACTCCAATTAAAAGACAGAATAACAGAATTGGAGAAAAGGTAAACCCATACTTACTCTATGCTGGCTACAGGAGACAGTCTAAACGTAAAGACACAGATAGGTGGAAAACAAAAGAATAGACATAAAATATACCATAAAAATAGCAAAATAATGTTATAATAATGATTTAATATCATGCAAAATACACTTCAAGACAAAGAATATTATTATCAGAGATGAAAAGGAAACTTTTAGAAAAATGGATGGTTCATCAAAAAGATGTGACAATTACTAATATGCAGGCATATAACAGAACCTACACATTAATAAATACACAACACAAAAATAAAAAAAGAAATAGACAATTATACAACTATATTAGGTATTTTTCAAACACAGTGTTCAGAATTTAACACAACATTATAAGCCACACAAAGTGACATGAAAAACTGACTTAAAATTAGAGAAAAATAAACAATATAAGTAGATTCATAGGTGACCTAGATAGCAGAGTTAATAGTAAGAATGTTAAAATAGTTATGATTAATATGCTCCAGAAAGTATGCGAGACAAATGAATAACATAGCTTAAATTATGTAGAATTTCACCAGAGATTTGTATTCTAAAAAAAAAAAAAAAAATTAATACTAGAACTAAAAAATACAAGTGAAATTAGAACCTCAGAAAATGGGTTTAACAGCAGAGCAGACACTGTGAAATAGAGGATTCGTAACTGGAAGATAGATGAACAGAAAATATCCATATTTAAATAAACAGATGAAAAGGGATATAAAAGAGAAAAAGTGGCAAAAGATTATGGAACAGAAGTGGAAATGACTATCTGTAGTCTGGATTAAGCAGAATTCCAAAACAGCACCCAAGATTCTCTCCCTCTGTTGTGTATATCCTACATAATCCCTAGGACAGTAAGTTGATAAGGAAGCAAAAGGCATGACTCAACTCCATAGGTGGGGGCTCAAACATTGGACCAAATTGAGGACTAGCTAAAACAGGGACAGGGTGAAGCAGCTTTCCGTAAGACATGTCCACCAGTGTGCCATGTCAGTTTACCATTGCCATGGCAACAAGAGTAGTTACCACCCCTTTCCATGGCAATGACCCAACATCCCAGTTACCCCTCACCCTTTTCCTAGAAATTTCTGTATAATCTACCCCTTAATCAGCATGTAATTAAAGTGGATATAGATATACCTGCAGATCGGCCTCTGAGCTGTTACTGTGGGCACATTGCCTATTGGGTAGCCCCACTGCACAAGGAGTAGTACCTCTCTGCTGCTACTGTATACCAGTGCTTCAATAAAAGTTTCTGTGTAATACTGACCTTTAATGACGCCCTTGAATTCTTTCCTGGGCAAGGCCAAGAACCTTCCTGGGCTAAGCCCCAATTTTGGAGCTCATCTGCCTGCATCAATCTGTTTTACTCAATTATATTCTATGGCATAGTTTAAGAAAGGAAAACTATCTTGGATAAACCTCACCTAATTAGGTGAGAATTAAAATGTACTAAGCTCCTCTTGAAATCAGAGATACAAAATATACAATGTAAGGGAGATTCTCTGTTGCTAACACTGAAGATGGAGGGAGTCATTTGTGAAAGAATGGGGGTGGCCTGTAAAAGCTAATACTGGCCTCCAACTGACAGCTAGCAAAAAAAATTAGAGCCTTGTTTTTTTAACCCAAGGGAACCAAATTTGGTCAATAACCTGAAGAAACTTACAAGTGAACTCTTTCCAAGGCCCTCCAGAAAGGAGCACAACTCAGCCATCACCCTGATTTCAGCCTGTGAGACTTGGAGCAGAGGATCCAGTCATGCATAGCATGTCTGGATTGCTGACCTTAGAATTGAGAGCTAATAAATGAGTGTTATTCAAATCCACTAAAACTGGGGTACAATAATCCCCCCTTATCCATGGGAAATACATTCTAAGATCCCTGTATGTCCGAAACCATGAATAGAACTGAACCCTATATCTACTCTTTTTTTTCCTATACATACATACCTATAATAAAGTTTAATTTATAAATTAGTCACAGTAGGAGATTAACACTATTAATAAAATAGAACAATTATAGCAATACTGCAATAAAAGTTATGTGAAGATTCTCTCACTCTCTTTCTCTCTTCTGTGTCTCCCAAAATATTTTAATATTTTCAGACCACAGTTGATTGCAGGTCATTTAAATTACGGATGCAGGGGCTACTGCAGTTTATTATGTAGCAATAATAAACTAATACATAGTTCCCAAAAATACAGGAAAGAGAGAGAGAGGTTAATAGCTAAGAAGTTTTCAACTGATAGACAAGAATCCACAGACTCAAGATACTCTGTGAAACCCAAGCAAAATAAACATAATCAAAGCCACATCTATATACATCAAAGGAAAACATCTGATAACCAAAAACAAAGAGAAAATCCCAAAGCATCCAGAAACAGAAGGCAACATATGGTGTCTTTTAAATGTTGGTGGTGGGGGGAATGAAGAGTGGGGGGAATCACTGCCACTCTAAAATTCCATACCCAGTGAAAACAGTGTTCAAAATGAAGGTGAAATAAAGTTCTTCAGGCAGAAGAAAAATAATTCCAGATGAAACAATGGAAATGCAAGGAAAAGGGTAAATATAAGTCAATATTGACTGTACGAAAGCCAAATTATAATAGCATATTTCATTTAAAACATATAAAAATACATATTAAAAATAGCACAAAGATAGTGGGTCAGTAAATAAAATTAAAATATTCCAATGATATTTAAGCTGAATGAGAACCTGAAGCCTTGCTTCCTATAATCCTTAATCCTTTGGATGTGATTTACTTTCCTCTTCAGAGATAAATAGAATGAAGTTTCTGTTGAACCTCTGGAAGAATATTCATATTGCTATTTTATAATGAAAACTATATCAGCTACTGAAAGGAATCAGTCTGCGGAGATCACAAAAAAAAAGCCCATGATTTCTTTAATATCTATATAAAGAAATTTGAAGATCTTTGCAAGCACGGATAAGAAGAATACATGTGGTTCTCAATGAGGAAAAGCTCCCCAGGAATATTATCAATATCAACAGCAGGTATGTATTTTCAGTTTTAGTACAGCTGTACTTTTTCTAGAGAAACCTAAAAATCGTTAGAGGTATAGTATTTCCTACTACTCCTCTCACAAACTTTTGCATAAACTTCATTGAAGAGCATCTAATTTTGACTTATATTGGCCCTGATCGTATTTTGAATAGGAACATTTAATCAGAATTTTTTCACACTTGTCATATTTTCATTGAGAAAATATTTTTCAAAGGGGATTCCATTAACAGCATATAGGTACTTGATCATTTTTTGTATAGTGTATCTTATTTTAATTTTTATTTTGTTGAGATTATTTTTATTGGTATCGATCTTTTCCCATTTGAAATTGATGCTTATTCTATCCATTAATCAGTTCCATCCATATCACATTTTACTAACAGCTTCTACTTTGTAGGTTTTCTATCAAAGCCATTTTTTTCTAGCAAGGCTAATTGTCTTACTAAGCAATTTCTGACATATTGATTTTATTCTTCTTTCAGTTTTCATTAAGTATCAAATGTTACCACACAGTTTGAGTGACTATTTTGTGGATTATTTCTATCACTATTATTCCTCATAAATTAATTACTCCTTAGAGAAATATATATTAAAAAAAAAACTATGAAGAGTTTCATTAAATAAATAAAGTCTCTAAAAGAGATTCCCTAGAAAAAAGGAAGCAGGGGTTGGAGCTATATCCTTGATGGAATGTTTAGCTCTTGAATATTCCATGGAATCAAAACATCAAGGTCAAACAGTTTTACTGTATACTGTGATGACATAGTGAGCATATAAAAATAATTTACTTATAGCAAAATAAAATGAAGGAGAGGAAGTGGTGTTATGGGATCTTTGGGATGTCACTTTGGAGGCCAGAAATCTCTGTAGTTAATGTGCCTTTGCCCAAGTTCTTATCCTGTGCCCAGGAAGAATGAGGTAGGCAGACAAGTGGAAGGTTAACAAGAAGGAGAGGAGCTTTATTGAGTATTACAACAGCTCAGAGGAGAATTGCAGTGGGTAGCTCCTCTCTGTAGACAGGTTATCCTGTCCAGTATTCAGCTCTCAGCAAAGAGGAGTCCCTCGAGAGGGTTGCTCCTCTCTGCAACTGGTCATCCCCATGTCTGCAGCTCTAAGCAGAGAGGGTAGCTCCTCTCTGTAGCTGTTCATCCTTCATTGCTCCATCCTCTGCCTGCTCTGGCTGATCCCTGGGCTTTTATGGACCTCAGAGGGGAGGTAGTGCATGCTGGTTTGTCCATGGGTGGTCATGGGCAGGCCAGAAAAGGCACCACACCTCTTTGTTGCTCTCTCCCATTCTCGAAGACTAGTCAGAGCAAGGAAAGATAAACAGAATTTTCAAAGAATGGATCCATGCTTCTGTGCTATTTAAAAGGTGAAAGTTGGAGTAGATAGTCCATCATTTAGTTAAAAGCTTATTTATGCAACTTGGGATATTAAAAAATTAACCTCAACAAGTGGTAGAGTGGTCAACTGTTCTCCATGACAGAAGAAGAAAATGTGTTAGCAGGGTGGCAGAAAGCCCAGAGAAATAAGGGATTCGGATGGTAATGGCCCCACAGATGAGCACACAAGGGAATTTTTAAATAGTCTCAATTTACATAAATGCCAAAGGGCAAACAGAAATAACATATATTCAAGTCACATATGTTATTGCCCTGTAAAACTCTAACTCTCTCACTTTCCTGGATGTACTAACAAAAGCATACAAGTTAGGGTGACTTCTGATAAACCATAGGACTAATTTCCACATCTAAATTAATGTGGAGCAGAAAGAGAGAAACAGCAAAAAGGTAGAGAGTAAACAATTTGAATTCTTCAGTAGGAGAAAAAACTCAGTGAAAGGTGACCAAAAGGATAGTATTCATCTATCTCTAGGTGTGTAAAAGATTGTGGCTCAAGGTTTCAGGAGATTGGGTGCTGCTGTAAAATAGCATAGAGCTAAGACAAACTACATAGGGGAAGGTTCTCTCAGGCTGTTTCATTCAACTTTGCTATGGCAAGAGGTAGATAAGAGTTCCTCATTGCTTTAAAACAATAAAGTTGGGATGATGTAATGTGTGTGTGTGTGTGTGTGTGTGTGTGTGTTGCTGTTGTTTGTTTTTATGAGATGTGTTCTCACTCTGTCACCCAGGCTGGAGTGCAGTGGCACAATCATGACTCACTGCAGCCTTGACCTCCCAGGCTCAGGCAATCCTCCCACCTCAGCTTCCCGAGTACCTGGGACTACAGTCATGCACCACTATGCACAGTTAATTTTTGTATGTTTTGTAGAGACAGGGTTTCGCCATGTTGCCCAGGCTGGTCTCAAACTCCTGGGCTCAAGTGATGCACCCTCTTAGGCCTCCCAAAGTGCTGGGATTATAGGAATGAGCCACTACACCTGGCCCCATAGATGTGTTATTGAGGACTAAGCTCTGATTTTTTAAAAAATCTTGCCCAAACTCCTATCTAATGGATCTGGGGAGTCATGCCTTTCAAACCATAAATTCTCATCAGATGGGTTTTATTTAACCCATATATCGTGACTAACTTTCCAATCTGACTCTGGCATAACATTAGGTGACAAAGAAGAAAATCAAAATATTTTACCTCAAAACATATTTCTTTGCTATATTTTGAAATGGTCCTGCAAAGCAGTCCTTTGTGGGGGGTAAATTTGCATCTGTAAAGAATCTCTATTAACATAACAAATAACGTAACATTTCTTGGGGCCTTTCTAATCCTGAAGAGGTTAACTGAGAGTCTATCGCCTTTTAAAAGGTCTGAATAGGAAACATTTGTCATCTGTTGTCTCTAAGGGCAGCCACTATGAGACTTCAAAAGAACCTTGGTCTCCACAATCTTTTTTCTTAACCTGGACATTTCCTTTCTATTGATCCCAAGTCTTTAGACAAACTCAACCAATTACCAACAAGAAAATGTTTAAATTTACTTATAGCTTGGAAGCCCCACCCCAAAACCCTACCCCAACTACCACCCTCCCCTCCCCTGTCTTCAAATTGTTCTGCCTTTCTGGATCAAACCAATGTATTTCTCAAAGGTATTTGATTGATGTTTCATGCCTCCCTAAAATGTATAATACCAAGCTTCACTGTGACCACTTTGGGCACAATTTCTCAGGATCTCCCAAGGTGTCACAGGCCATGGTCACTCATATTTGGCTCAGAATAAATCACTTCAAATACAGAGTTTGACTCTTTTCATTGACATTTTAATGTAGGAATGTCTCTTTCACTCCCAATTTCCATAAGCTCTTTGTATTGCGGCAATATAAAACAAATTTTTGGCCAGGCACGGTGACTCACAGCTGTAATCCCAGCAGTTCTGGAGGTGAGGCCAAGGCAGGTGAATCACTTGAACTTAGGCATTCAAGACCAGCTTGGGCAGTGTGACAAAACTCCATCTCTAAAAAAATTACAAAAATTAGCTGGGTGTGGTGGTGTGCACCTGCAGTTTCAACTATCCTGTAGGCTGAGGTGGGAGGATAGCTTGAGCCCAAGAGGTGGAGGTTGCAGTGAGCTGGGATCTTACCACTGCACTCCAGCCAGGGTGACAGAGTCAGACCTTGTCTCAAAAAATAAACACACACCAAAAAAACCCACAAATTTTATTTTCTTGTCTTTAATATGTAAAAGGGGAAAATAAGAAAAAATAGGTTTTATAGAGAGTTGGAAGAAAAATGTGAATAGCATTTACAAGTTGAACATTTCACTAAAGAGGAAGAAGCATAAAAAAATAATAGTTATAATATAATGAAAATATAAATGTATAACAAAACATAATAATTATAAAAACTAATTACCTTTTTTTGGGTTAGTGCTTTAGAATACATACACCCTGCAAAGCAGGGAGAAAAGTATTCGATATCATCTCTTCCACATATAGAAGAATAAACTGAAGATGAGCATCTACATTTTTCATTGCAAGGAGCCGTGAGGTTTCCCAACTGCCCTTCTCTATAGAAACAAGATAGAATGTAATCATATTACCATTATTTTATAATTATTGAAGCAAATGTCAAGATATCAGTGAGATCCATAAAATATGCTTATTGAAATAATTTCTTTTTTTAACAACTTTACTGAGGTCTGAGATACAATAGCCTGCACATACTAAGATTAAAATTTGAAAATTTTTGATATATGCATACACTTGTGAAATCATCACCAAAATCATGCCAACAAACATAATAATCAAAAGTTTATTTATAACAAATATAATAATAATAAAAAAACCCCAAAAGTTTCCTTGTGCCCCTTTATAATTTCCCCACTCCTTGGCATACACTGATCCACTTTCTGTTACTATTCATTTGTTTGAATTTCCTAAGAGTTTATGAAATAGAATCATACAATATGTCAAGTTTCTTTGGCTTCTTTCATGCAGCTGGTCTTTATTTGGTCTTTGTATGGTCATATGCTTCCATGTCTCTTGGATAAATATTAAGAAATAGAATATTTGCATCATGCGGTAGGCGTTCACTTAACTTTTTAAGAAACTGTCGGTTTTTTAGAACTGTTGTGAGATTTCATATTTCCATCAGCAGTGTATAAGAGTTTCGTTTGTTCTTCTCACCAACACTTAGTATGGTCTCTTTTTAAAAAAATGTTAGACATTTTAACAGGAGTGTAGTAGTTTCATATTTGGGGTTTTAATAAGCATTTTGCTAGTGAGAAATGATGTTGATAATCTTTCCATATATTTATTTTCAGTCTGTATTTTTTATTAAATATCTGTTCCAATCATTTGCCCATTTTGTTGGATTGCTTACTTTTTAATATTCTGGAAGTAATTTTTTTGTTAGATATATGATTTTCCAATAGTTTTGCACATTATATGGCTTGCTTTTTCATACCATAAACAAGTTCTTTCAAACAGTAGTTTTTAAATTTTTGACAAGTTTCAATTTATTAATTCTTTTGTTTTTTTGGATTATGTGTTTGGTGTCACATCTAAAAGATACTTGCCAAATGCAAAATCAAAAATATATTCTCTTATATTTTTGGAGTTTTATAGTTTATATTTTTATCTATAATCCATTTTGAACTATTTTATGTGGTACAAGATGTGAATTAAGTTTATTTGCATATAGACATCTAATTATCCAGCATAATTTGTTAAAATTATTGGAACAACATAAAATTGCCCACTTTTAGCAGTCCTCTTCAAAATAGTACTGGAAGTCCTAGCCAGAGCAACCAGGAAAGAAAAAGAAATAAAAGGCTTCCAAATTGGAAAAGAGAAAGTCAAATTATCCCTGATCATTGATGATACAATCTTAGATCTAGAAAAACCTAAAGACTCCATCAAAAATCTCTTAGATTTGATAAATGAATCCAGTAAAGTTTCAGTTTAGAAAATTAACATACAAAATTAGTAATGTTTTTATATACCAATAAAAATCTAGCTGAGAACAAAATTAAAAAGGCAAGCCAGGCCGGGCGCGATGGCTTGTGCCTGTGATGCTAGCCCTTTGGGAGGTCGGGGCAGGCAGATTGCCTGAACTCAGGAGTTTCCGACCAGCCTAGGCAACACAGTGAAACCCCATCTCTACTTAAAATACAAAAAATTAGCCAGGCGTGGCAGCATGCAACTGTAGTCCCAGCTACTTGGGAGGCTGAGGTAGGAGAATTGATTGAACCAGGAAAGTGGAGGTTGCAGAGAGCTGAGATTGTACTACTACACTGCAGCCTGGGCAAAAAGAGTAAAACTCCATCTCAAAATAAATAAATAAATAAAATAAGAAGGCAAGCCTGTTTACAATAGGTCCAAAAAGTAAAATGCCTAGGAATGTATTAAACTAAGAAGGTGAAAGATTTCTATCAGAGAAGAAAACTACAAGAAAGTAATTGCTGATGACACAAACAAATGGAAAAACTTTCCATGCTCATGGATCAGAAGAATTAATCTTGTTAAAATGATTTTACTGCCCAAAGCAATCTACATATTCAATAAAATCCCTATCAAAATATCAGCATCATTTTTTATAGAATTTTTTAAATTCTAAAATGCACATACAAGCAAAACTAGAAGCCCAAATAGCAAATGTAATTCTAAGCAAAAGGAACAAAATTGGAGGTATCACATTATTCAATTTCAAATTACACTTTAAGGCTACAGTAGGCCGGGCGCGGTGGCTCAAGCCTGTAATCCCAGCACTTTGGGAGGCCAAGACGGGCGGATCACGAGGTCAGGAGATCGAGACTATCCTGGCTAACACGGTGAAACTCCGTCTTACTAAAAAATACAAAAAACTAGCCGGGCGAGGTGGCAGGCGCCTGTAGTCCCAGCTACTCGGGAGGCTGAGGCAGGAGAATGGCGTGAACCCGGGAGGCGGAGCTTGTAGTGAGCTAAGATCCGGCCACTGCACTCCAGCCTGGGTGACGGAGCGAGACTCCGTCTCAAAAAAAAAAAAAAAAAAAAAAAGGCTACAGTAACCAAAACAGCATTGTACTGGTATAAAAATAGACCTATATATCAATGAAATAGAACAGAAAACCCAGAAGAAAAGCCACATATTTACTGCCAACTGATCTTTGACAAAGTTAACTGGGACATACATTTGGGGAAAGGACACCCTTTTCAATATATGATGCTGGGAAAATTGGATTGTTATGTATAAGAGAATGAAAATGGACCCACCCCTGTCTGTCACCCTATACAAAAAGCACTCAACATGGGTTAAAGACTCAAATAGAAGTCTCTAAACTCTAGAAATACCAGAAGAAAACATAGGAAAAATTCTTCCAGACATTGGTCTAGGCAAAGAATTCATGATTGATACCTCAAAAGCACCAGCAACCAAACAAAAATACACAAATGGGACTTAATTAAACTAAAAAGCTTTTGCACAGCAAAAGATATAACCCACAGAGTGAACAAACAACCTGCAGTTTGGGAGAAAATATTTTCAAACTATCCATCCAACAGAGACTAATATCCAGAATATATAAGGAACTCAAACAGCTAAACAAAAATCCCCACAAATAATTTCACTGAAAGGGGGCAAATGACATGAATAGACATTTTTCAAAAGAAAACAAAAACAGCCAACAGGTGTATGATAAATGCTCAACATCATTAATCATCAAACAAATGCAAATTCAAACTACAATAAAGTATGATCTTACTCTAGTCAGAATGGCTATTTTTAAAAAGTTAAAAAATAACAGATGTTAGCAAAGATATGGAGAAAAGGAAATGCTTCTACACTGTTGGTGGGAATGTAAATTAGTACAACTTCTATGAAAAACAGTATGAAGTTTTCTCAAAAACTAAAAAATATAACTACCATTCAATCTAGTAGTCTCATTATTGGGTAACTAACGAAAGAAAAATAAAACAATATATCAAAAAGATATCTGCATTTATTTATAGCAGTAATATTCACAATAGCAAAGATGGAATCATCCTAAATATCCATCAACAGATGATTGAATTAAAAAATGTGAGATATATATATATACACACACACATATATACACACACATTGAATAGTATTTAGTCGTAAGAATGAAATAATGTCTTTTATGGCAACATGGATGAAATGGGAAGTCATTATCTTAAGTGAAACAAGTCAGATACAGACAGACAAATAGCACATGTTCTCACTCATAAGTGGGAGCTAAAACTTGTGTACCCATAATTGTAGAGAGTGGAATGATAGACCATGGAGACTCAGAAGGGTAAGGAGGTGAGAGGGTGATAGATAATGAGAAATTACTTAATGGGTATAATGTATGTTATTTGGGTGATAGACACACTAAAAGCCCTGACTTGACCACTTATATCACCTATGCATGTAACAAAATTGCAATCATACCCCATAAACTTATGCAAATGAAAAATATATTAAAAATGTACTGAGACTTGTTTTGCAACCTGGAATATGCTCCAACTTGGTAACCATTACACGCACGCATGAATAAAGTGTATATTGTTATGTGGGCCATTTCTACAAATGTCAGTTAGGACAATTGGCAGTATTGTTCAAACCAGAATTTTTTGATCTGCATCTGACCACTGATTTCTTTGCTCTACTTTTTCTATTTATTGTTGAGTCTTCTATTCATTATCTGACTATAGCTATAAATGTCTTCATTTCTCCTTGCAATGTACACATTTTTGCTCTATATGCAGTTAATATATATTTAGAATTGTTATGTATTCCTGATGAATTGGTCATTTTATCATTATGTAATGATCTTCTTTATTCCTGCTAATATTCTTTGCTCTCAAAACTACTTGATCTGGTATTATACTCCAGCTTTCTTTTGATTGTTGTTAATAAGATACATCTCTTCCCATTCTTTTCTGCTTAATATACTACTATCTATATTTGAAATACATTTATGAAATGCAGCATATACAGTTCGGTCTTCTTTTTTTTTTTTTTCAAAATAAAGATTATCTCCCTTTTAACTCATGTTCAGCTATGTACATTTAATGTGATTACTAATACGGTTAGGGTTAAATCTACCCTCTTTTTGTTTCCCATTTGTCCTCTCTCTTTGTTCACTTTTTCCTCTTTTTCTGCCTAATTTGGGATTAAATATCTATTTTTTAATAATTTCATTTTAACTATGTTAATTTATTTGTTGTGACTCTCTTATTTTAGTGATTGTTTCAAGATTTATAGTATACATTTTTAACTTAACACAGTCTACCAACATGTGCTATTACGGCATTTCATGTAAACCCATATTACATGTTTTTCTGTTTTAAATAATTATTTTCAAAGAGACTTAAATAATAATTTTAAAAATGTATGTTTATCCACATAGTTAACATTTTTATTGTTCTTCTTTCCTTTATGAGGATTCATATTTACGTCTGGTATCATTTCATTTCTGACTGAAATACTTCCTTTAACATTTTATGTAGTGTAGGTCAGCAGTTCAAGACCAGCCTGGCCAACATGGTGAAACCCTGTCTCTACTAAAAATACAAAAATTAGCTGGGTGTGGTGGAGGTTACATGCCTGTAATCCCAGCTACTATGAGGCTGAGGTGGGAGAACCACTTGAACCTGGAAGGTGGAGGTTGCAGTGGGCCGAGATTGTGCCACTGCACTCCAGCTTGGGTGACAAGAGCAAAACTCCGTTAAAAAAAAAAAAAAAAAACTTACTTTTTTTGTCTGAAATTATTTCTCAATTTTTTGACAGATATTCTGGCTTGATATAAAATTACAGGTGATTTGTCTTTTTAGGACTTTAAAAATATTCCACTGTCTTCTTACCTGCATTTGTTTCTGATAAAAATATGCCATTACCCTTATCTCTGAACCTTCATACATAAAGTATTTTTCCTGCTTTTGCTAATTTTAATATTTTCTTTGTATCACTTATTTTGCATAATTTGATTATTATGTGTTATGGTATAATTTTTTTTTATTATAAAGCAAGACTCTTTATCATTATAAATCAATCATAGGCAATCAGAATTATCCAAATCAGTAGCTGTACATAGGACTCTCTAATAGTCAACTGTCATAAATCATTTTGAAGAATGAAGAATACATTTCTCGCTAGATAGTTTACATGCTCTTTTGCTGTTTACGTAATGTGTGGTGTCTCAATAATATCATAGGCAATACACATATAGTGTAAACACTTTCATAATTAAAAATAATAGAAATTCTGGCCGGGTGCGGTGGCTCACGCCTGTGATCCCAGCACTTTGGGAGGCCGAGGCGGGTGGATCACAAGGTCAAGAGATCGAGACCTATCTGGCCAACATGGTGAAACCCTGTCTTTAGTAAAAAAAAAAAATACAAAAATTAGCCGGGTGTGGTGGCAGGCTGTAGTCCCAGCTACTTGGGAGGCTGAGGCAAGAGAATCCCCTGAACAGGGAGGTGGAGGTTATAGTGAGCCAAGATTGTGCCACTGCAGTCCAATCTGGCGACAGAGTGAGACTCCATCTCTAATAATAATAATAATAATAATAATAAAAGAAATTCTAATGTTCATCTAATTAATAAGTGACCAATTTAAAAATAGACATTAATGCAAAATGCATTTATGTGAAACAAGACAAAGCCTGTAACCACATTTTTTATTAGTTAGAAGTGTGGTGGCCGGGCATGGTGGCTCATGCCTGTATTCCCAGCACTTCGGGAGGCTGAGGCAGGCAGATCAAGAGGTAAGGAGATCGAGACATGGTGAAACCCTGTCTCTACTAAAAAAACAAAAACAAAAACAAAAACAAAAAAGGACAAATTAATCTGGTGTGGTGGCAGGCACCTGTAGTCCCAGCTACTCGGGAGGCTGAGATAGGAGAATTGCTTGAACCCAGGAGATGGAGGGTGGAGGTTGCAGTGAGCCGAGATCATGCCACTGCATTCCAGCCTGAGTGACAGCAAGACTGTCTCATTAAAAAAAAAAAAAAAAAAAAAGTGTGGCAGAAATGTTGGTTGGACAATAGTTGGGAGTCATCTATGGTTCCTAGGAATTATTAATTAGTCTAATCTAGTAAAGCTTCCAAACACTCCTTGACATACTTCTATTATTTAAAAATCTAGTTTATATACTTACTTTTTTATTAAAATATATTAATGTCTGTGGTGACATGTATTGGGCAAATTAACTAAAAATTTAGAGACTAATTCCTCTAACTCAATAATCTTTCCAGTAGCACAGATAATACATGATTTACAATTATGTAATGAAAGTTCATCTCAAAACACCAACATTATCACTCTAACATCATTGCTGTCTGATTAGAGTACAACCTGCATTGTTATTGCTTTAACTGAAAATCAATTTCTTAATCATTGAATTACATAAAGCCCTGAGAGGGATCATACTTATTATCTCTGTCTTCAATTTGCTAGAGTTTCCTGGGCTGTCAGTTCATCTAGATTTAGAGTAAATGTTAAATGCAGTAGTTAATCTCTAAACTGTTAGGAGATGTGGCTGCTGAGATATCGTCAGACACAATTCCTTTTTCCTATCTCCATTGTTTTGAAGTGGGGAAGGGGAGTAAATCTTGGTTGGTGTAGAGCCAATTTGTCTTTATTTTGAGAAAAGAAATGAAAACAGAGTTCCTATATCACTGTCGTAATATAAATATATGAACAAAATAGTAAAAGGCCTAAGAAATGTTCAAAATACTACGTGTAAACCTCTTTCCTTATGAAGGACAAAAATGTCTCATAATTCTTTAATGGAGAATGAATAAGAGAATTCATAATTATCTTATTAGTTCTGTTGAAGCTATGAAGCCTTGCCAATGAATTTCCTTCCAATAAATAATTTCCCATTTATTTGCAGAGATTTAGCTGAGACTCTCCAGGTTCACAGTCTTTAGGATCCACCTCATCTTTCGAGTTGCGGCCACGCTGTTTCTAGACGTCTTCCAGGTAATGGTTGAACATATTCAAGATTAATGCCTGCATATTGCTTCCCAAAATGAAACTCCTAGAATGGATAAATTTTTCTTCCAAAATCCTCTGTTGGATTGGCAGTGCTTTGGTCAGATATGAAACATAGCCTGAGGCTTTCCCTGTCCAATTCTATTTCCTCCCTACTCTCTGTTTATAGGTGTCAGATCTGTTTCATGATCCTAAGGCTTTGCCTACCCAATTCTTTTATTTTTTTTTATATTTTAAGTTCTAGGGTACATGTGCATAACGTGCAGGTTTGTTACATATGTATACTTGTACCATGTTGGTGTGCTGCACCCATCAACTTGTCAGTACCCATCAACTCGTCATTTACATCAGGTATAACTCCCAATGCAATCCCTCCCCCCTCCCCCCTCCCCATAATAGGCCCCGGATTGTGATGTTCCCCTTCCCGAATCCAAGTGATCTCATTGTTCACTTCCCACCTATGAGTGAGAACATGCAGTGTTTGGTTTTCTGTCCTTGTGATAGTTTGCTGAGAATGATGGTTTCCAGCTGCATCCATGTCCCTACAAAGGACACAAACTCATCCTTTTTTATGGCTGTATAGTATTCCATGGTGTATATGTGCCACATTTTCATAATCCAGTTTGTCACTGATGGACATTTGGGTTGATTCCAAGTCTTTGCTATTGTGAATAGTGCCACAATGAACATACGTGTGCATGTGTCTTTATAGCAGCATGATTTATAATCCTTTGGGTATATACCTAGTAATGGGATAGCTGGGTCAAATGGTGTTTCCAGTTCTAGATCCTTGAGGAATCACCACGCTGTCTTCCACAATGGTTGAACTAGTTTACAGTCCCACCAACAGTGTAAAAGCATTCCAATTTCTCCACATCCTCTCCAGCACCTGTTGTTTCCTGACTTTTTAATGATTGCCATTCTAACTGGTGTGAGATGGTATCTCATTGGGGTTTTGATTTGCATTTGTCTGATGGCCAGTGATGACAAGCATTTTTTCATGTGTCCGTTGGCTGTATACATGTCTTCTTTTGAGAAATGTCTGTTCATATCCCTTGCCCACTTTTTGATGGGGTTGCTTTTTTCTTGTAAATTTGTTTGAGTTCTTTACACAACAAAAAAAGAGAATTTTAGACCAATATCCCTGATGAACATCGATGCAAAAATCCTCAAAACAATACTGGCAAACTGAATCCAGCAGCACATCAAAAAGCTTATGCACCATTATCAAGTGGGCTTCATCCCTGGGATGCAAGGCTGGTTCAACATATGCAAATCAATAAACGTAATCCAGCATATAAACAGAAACAAAGACAAAAACCACATGATCATCTCAATAGATGCAGAAAAGGCCTTTGACAAAATTCAACAGCCCTTCATGCTAAAAACGCTCAATAAATTTGGTATTGATGGAACATATCTCAAAATAATAAGAGCTATTTATGACAAACCTACAGCCAATATCATATTGAATGGGTAAAAACTGGAAGCATTCCCTTTGAAAACTGGCACAAGACAGGGATGCCCTCTCTCACCACTCCTATTCAACATAGTGTTGGAAGTTCTGGCTAGGGCAATCAGGCAAGAGAAAGAAATCAAGGGTATTCAGTTAGGAAAAGAAGAAGTCAAATTGTCCCTGTTTGCAGATGACATGATTGTATATTTAGAAAACCCCATCATCTCAGCCCCAAATCTCCTTAAGCTGATAAGAAACTTCAGCAAAGTCTCAGGATGCAAAATTAATGGCAAAAATCACAAGCATTCTTATACACCAGTAACAGACAAACAGAGAGCCAAATCAGGAATGAACTTTCATTCACAATTGCTTCAAAGAGAATAAAATACCTAGGAATCCAACTTACAAGGGATGTAAAGGACCTCTTCAAGGAACACTACAAACCACTGCTCAGTGAAATAAAGGAGGACACAAACAAATGGAAGAACATATCATACTCATGGATAGGAAGAATCAATATCGTGAAAATGGCCATACTGCCCAAGGTAATTTATAGATTTAATGCCATCCCCATCAAACTACCCATGAGTTTCTTCATAGAATTGGAAAAAAAACTGCTTTAAAGTTCATATGGAACCAAAAAAGAGCCCGCATTGCCAAGACAATCCTAAGTCAAAAGAAGAAAACTGGAGGCATCACGCTACCTGACTTCAAACTATACTACAAGGCTACAGTAACCAAAACAGCATGGTACTGGTACCAAAATAGAAATATAGACCAATGGAACAGAACAGAGTCCTCAGAAATAATACCACACATCCACAGCCATCTGATCTTGGACAAACCTGAGAAAAACAAGAAATGGGGAAAGGAGTCCCTATTTAATAAATGGTGCTGGGAAAATTGGCTAGCCATAAGTAGAAAGCTGAAACTGGATCCTTTCCTTACTCCTTATATGAAAATTAATTCAAGATGGATTAGAGACTTAAATGTTAGACCTAATACCATAAAAACCCTAGAAGAAAACCTAGGTAATACCATTCAAGACATAGGAATGGGCAAGGACTTCATGTCTAAAATACCAAAAGCAACGGCAACAAAAGCCAAAATTGACAAATGGGATCTAATTAAACTAAAGAGCTTCTGCACAGCAAAAGAAACTACCATCAGAGTGAATAGGTAACCTACAGAATGGGAGAAAATTTTGCAATCTACTCATCTGACAAAGGGCTAATATCCAGAACATACAAAGAACTATGGTGTAATTTTTTTCATGTTTCTTGTACCAAAGTTTTGCTGAGTTTTTAACATGTTTATAGTTTATTTTTACATGAAATTTGAAAAATTTTGGCCATAATATCTTGAAATATTTTTCTTTCTCCAGATGCCCTCCTTTGGGGACTTCAGTTACACATAAAATGGCCACCTGAAGTTGTTCAATTCATTGACGTTTTGTTTATTTTTGTTAATTCTATTTTCTCTCCATTTTCTGTTGGATAATTATTGCTACTGATATGAAGTTCACTTATCATTTATATTTTATGGCTTTGGATCATATTATCTCTCTATGACACAGCTTGTTGGCTGACCACACTAACCCAATAAGCAACCAAATTAACTCCTGGCCAGGTCATAGTACTTTAGAAAGGCCCCTGTTCCTAGATCCTAGCTTTACACAGATGTTAATTGAGAACCAGGATTTACCAGGATTCCTTCACCCAGCACACTCTAAACTTTATCTCCTATCTACAGAGCATCATAATATGGCTGGAATTCTTCCCTGATTTTCATGGGATTTCTGCTTGATTTTAGCCTCCTAGCTTCATAATATAGCAAATTTCTTGAGTTATAAGCTGGTAGAGTGTTGCATCATTTGTTTACCTTTCTCTTCTCTCTGATACCATGGCCTATGTCCTAATTTTTTTCTCTTTAGACTAATATGTTATTAAAATTCTTGTAATCTTACTAGATGCTTTCGCCCAAACTCTACATCCAAATTCTCAGCTTCCTGCCAATATCCAGAATCAGCAAATACCCTCAGGGAAAAAGTGGCTGCAAAAAGTTGCCCCTCCTCTCCATGGTTTGCCTTTTCCCAGGATTTTGGCCTTTAAATTCCTAGTTGCCTAAATAACTCTTTGATTCCTTTTACCAAATATTTTAAGACTGTATTCAGCTTTTCTAGTTATTCTCAGTGGGAAGATTGATCTGCCATAAGCTAATCCATTATTGCTGGAAGTAGAAGTCTTAAACTCTTATTTTACTTGTTCAGTGCTTTGGTTTCCAATTCCAGTTTTGTTCTTTAGTATTTAATATCAAGCTCTGCCTAGTTCTTTGAATTTTGGCACGTTTAGCTTAAAGGAGATATTACCCATACATACCTTCAGATGAACTTTAGTTCCATTATTTGATGTCTGTAAGAAGGCAGACAAACCAATTCAGAAACACAAGGTAAGATTGGCTTTGCACAGACAGTTAGTACTGTCTCCTAGTTGCACTCACTCTAATAAAAAACTTTATTTCTAGGTTCTGAACCTCTTCAATGTGTTTTTTCTTCATTACTTTATGAATGCATAAACAGTCATATAAAAAGATACCATTACAATATTTGTGCCTTACTATGAAAGTTTAAACTGTACTTTATATTTCTTGTATGTGTTCAATAATTCCAATAATTATATGAACATGGAAGGGTTTCTAGATAGATAATTATTAATTGCCTGAGGAATATGCTGTAGGATTTTGATGTAAAAGTCTAATATACAAGATTACATTTACCCATCATAATCTTCATTGATCCCAGCAAACTGCAGTGGATTACAGCGTACAAAAGTAATAAACATGAGCAGTATAAGTGATATCACAGATGTAGCCATTATAAATCTCATAAGGGCTTTACAAGACATTTCTAATGTGGAAGCAATGATACCTCCCAGAAGCTGGCCAAGTGCACCTCCTGGAATTAAAACAAGTCCTAAAAAAAAGGAGGAGAAAAACACAATTAAAAAGAATCAGCTGTTAGTACAGATAATACATACATTGATACAATTTCCTTTGCTCTAAACATATAGCAAACATGTATTTAAAATAAAAGACAGAAAATGTACAGTTATGCTAAGTATCTTGGTAAACCCGAACCTTAATAGAAACAAAAACCTGTCAGTAGGACTGAAGCCATAGGCCTACTGACTTTAGGGCAGTGATGGTGAAGTTTTGGTCCTTTATAGTAATGTTATCAAGGACAAATCGTTCCATGCAAAACAGAAGATGAGAGCTATCTGATTGAGAGCTATTATTAACAAGCTTCCTGGATTTATAGCTTATCACAACAGACAGGATTATACTGACAAAAGTTCACAGAGATTTGTTAACAAGAATTGAACCAAGCCACCCATTAGTTCTACAAATGGACGTCCAATATTAATAATCTCACAATAAAGTGGGATGCTACAAGAACCATTATAAGACACCGTTTTCTATTCAAGAGTAAGGAATTAGAAACAAGTAAGCAAAAGAAAGAGGAAAAGGAGGGGGAGGAGAAGGAGGAGGAGGAGGAGGAGGAGAAATATAGTCAGAAAATAATCAGATGAGATAGCACAGCAAATTCATACATTGATGCAATTCCCTGTAATCCAAATATATAATAATGTTAGATCTAAATATGAATTTAACAATAAAAACATAGGATTAAAAACAAAATAAATCCCATTAACACTAGACTAAATTTATAAAAGTGCCTGACAAAGACTTGAAAATAAACAATTTTAGAATGCTTAGAAGGATAAATGACATAAAGAGCTCCAGTCGGCAGCTCTCAGAGACCAACGCAGAAGGCGAGTGATTTCGGCATTTCCAACTGAGGTACCTGGTTCATCTCACCTGGACTCATTAGACAGTGGGTGTAGCCCATGGAGGCTGAGCAGAAGCAGGGTGGGGAATCACCTCACCCAAGAAGCAGAAGGGACTGGGGAACTCCCTCCCCTATCCAAGTGAAGTTGTGAGGGACTGTGCCATGAGGGACTGTGCCGTGAGGGATGGTGCTATCCAGCCCAGACACTATGCTTTTCCCATGGTTTTGGCAACCCGCAGATAAGGAGATTCCCTCGGGTGCCTACACCACCAGAGCCCTGGGTTTCAAGCACAAAACTGCCATTTGGGCAGATAATGAGCTAGCTGCAGGAGTTTTTTTTTTTTTTTTTTTTTTTTTTTTCACACCCCAGTGACACCTGGAACCCCAGTGTGACAGAACTGTTCACTCCCCTGGAAAGGGGGCTGAAGTCAGAGAGCCAAATGGTCTTGCTCAGCAGGTCCCACTCCCATGGAGCCCAGAAAGCTAAGATCCACTAGCTTGAAATTCTTGCTGCAAGCACAGCAGTCTGAAGTCAACCTAAGATGCTTGAGCTTGGTGGGGGGAGGGGCATCTGCCATTACTGAGGCTTGAGTACGCAGTTTTCCCCTCACAGTGTAAACAGAGCCGATGGGAAATTTGGACTGGTGGAACCCACCAGAGTGGGGCAAAACCAGACTGCCTCTCTTGATTCCTCCTCACTGGGCAGGGCATCCTTGAAAGAAAGGCAGCAGCCTCAGTCTGGAGCTTATAGATAAAACTCCCATCTCCCTGGGACAGAGCACCTGGGGGAAGGAGTAGCTGTGGGTGCAGCTTCAGCAGACTTACACAGTCCTGTCTGCTGCCTCTGAAGAGAGCAGCAGATCTCCTAGCACAGTGCTCAAGCTCCACTAAGGGAATGACTGCTTCCTCAAGTGGGTCCCTGACTCCCATGCCTCTTGACTGGAAGACACCTCCCAGCAGGGGTCAGCAGACACTTCATACAAGAGAGCTCCTGCTGGCATTTGGCAGGTGTCCCTCTGGGACAAAGTTTCCAGAAAAGGAGCAGACAGCAATCTCTGCTGCTCTGCGGTCTCCACTGGTGATACCCAAGCAAACAGGGTCTGGAGTGTACCTCCAGCAAACTCCAGCAGACCTGTAGAAGAGGAGACTTACTATTAGAAGAAAAACTAACAAACAGAAAGCAATAACATCAACATCAACAAAAAAGATGCCCACACAAAAACCCTATCCAAAGGTCATCAGCATCAAAGATCAAAGGTAGATAAACCTACAAAGATGAGGAAAAACCAGTGCAAAAAGTCTGAAAATTCCCCAAACCAGAATGCCTCTTCTCCTCCAAAGGATCACAACTCCTCACCAGCAAGGGAACACCAACGGACAAAAAATGAGTCTCACGAATTGACAGAAGTAAGCTTCAGAAGGTGGGTAATAACAAACTCCTCTGAGCTAAAGAAGCATGTTCTAACCCAATGCAAGGAAGCTGAAAACCCTGATAAATTGTTACAGGAGCTGTAACTGAATAATTAGTTTAGAGAAGAACATAAATGATGTGATGGAGCTGAAAAACACAGCATGAGAACTTTGTGAAGCATATACAAATAACAATAGCTGAATTGATTAAGTGGAAGAAAGGATATCAGAGGTTGAAGAACAACTTAATGATATAAAGCATGAAGACAAGATTAGAGAAAAAAGAATAAAAAGGAATGAATGCCTCAAAGAAATATGGGACTATATGGAAAGACCAAACCTATGACTGGTGTACCTGAAAGCGATGGAGAGAATGAGTCCAAGTTGGAACAGACACTTCAGGATATTATCCAAGAAAACTTCCCCAACCTAGCAAGACAGGCCAACATTCAAATTCAGGAAATACAGGGAACACCACTAAGATACTCCATGAGAAGAGCAACCCCAAGACACATAATTGCCAGATTCATCAAGGTTGAAACAAAGCAAAAAATGTTAAGGTAGCTAGAGAGAAAGGTCAGATTACCTACCATGGGAAGCCCATTAGACTAAGAGCAGATCTCTCTGCAGAAACCTACAAGCCAGAAGAGAGTGGAGGCTAATATTCAACATTCTTAAAGAAAAGAATTTTCAATCCAGAATTTCATATCCAGCCAAACTAAGCTTCATAAGTGAAGGAGAAATAAAATTCTTTACAGACAAGCAAATGCTGAAGGATTTTGTCACCACCAGGCCCGCCTTCCAAGAGCTCCTGCAGGAAGCACTAAATATGGGAAGGAAAAACTGGTACCAGCCACTTCAGAAACACCCAAATATAATGACCAACAACACTACGAAGAAACTCCATCAACTAATGTGCAAAAAACCAGCTAGCATTATGATGACAGGATCAAATTCACACATAACAATATTAACCTTAAATTTAAATAGGCTAAATACCCAAAGTTTTTAAAAGACACTGAATGGCAAAATGGATAACGAGTCAAGATCCATCAGTGTGCTGTATTCAGGAGACCCATCTCATGAGCAAAGACACACATAGGTTCAAAATAAAGGGATAGAGGAATATATTTACCAAGCAAATGGAAAGAAAAAAAAAAAAAGCAGTGGTTACAAACCTAGTCTCTGAATAAACAGACTTTAAACCAACAAAGATTAAAAAAGGCAAAGAAGGGCATTACATATTGGTAAAGGGATCAATGCAACAAGAACTAACTATCCTAAATATATATGCACCCAATACAAGAGCACACAGATTCATAAAGCAAGTTCTTAGAGACCTACAAAGAGACTCAGACTCCCACACAATAATAGTGGGACACTTTAACACCCCACTGCCAATATTAGACAGATCAACCAGATAGAAAATTAACGAGGATATTCAGGAATTGAACTCAGCTCTGGACCAAGCTGATCTAATAGACAACTACAGAACTCTTCACCCCAAATCAATAGAATATGCATTATTCTCAGCACCACATAGCACGTATCTAAAATTGACCACATAACTAGAAGTAAAACACTCCTCAGCAAATGCAAAAGAATGGAAATCATAACAGTCTCTCAGACCAAAGTGCAACCAAATTAGAACTCAGGATTAGGCCGGGCGCAGTGGCTCACGCCTGTAATCTCAGCACTTTGGGAGGCCAAGGCGGGCAGATCACAAGGTCAGGAGATCGAGACCGTCCTGGCTAACTCGGTGAAACCCCGTCTCTACTAAAAATACAAAAAATTAGCTGGGCGTGCTGGCAGGCGCCTGCAGTCCCAGCTACTTGGAGGCTGAGGCAGGAGAATGGCCTGAACCGGGGGGGCGGAGCTTGCAGTGAGCCTAGATCGCGCCATTGCACTCCAGCCTGGGTGACAGAGTGAGACTCCATCAAGAAACTCACTCAAAACTGCATAACTATAACTGCACCAAAACTGAACAACCTGCTCCTTATTGACTACTGGGTAAATAACAAAATTAAGGCAGAAATAGATAAGTTCTTTAAAACCAGTAAGAAGAAAGACAGGGTACCAGAATGTTTGGGACACAGCTAAAGCAGTGTTTAGAGAAAAATTTATAGCACTAAATGCCCAAAGGAGAAAGTGCGAAAGATCTAAAATTGACACCCCAACATCACTATTAAAAGAACTAGAGAAGCAAGAGCAAACAAGTTCAAAAGCTAGCAGAAGACAAGAAATAACTAAGATCAGAACAGAACTGAAGGAGACAGAGACATGAAAAGCCCTTCAAAAAATCAGTGAATCAAGAAGCTAGTTTTTTGAAAAGATTAACAAACTAGATAGACCGCTAGCCAGACTAGTAAAAAAGAAAAGAGGGAAGAATCAAATAGACACAATAAAAAATTATAAAAAGGTGTCACTACTGATCTAACAAAAATGCAGACTACTGTCAGAGAGTACCATAAACACTTCCATGCAAATAAAGTAGAAAATCGAGAATAAATGGATAAATTACTGGACACATACACCCTCCCAAGATTAAACCAGGAAGAAGTCAAATCCCTGAATAGGCCAGTAACAAGTTCTGAAAATGAGGCAGTAATTAGTAGCCTACCAATGAAAAAAAGCACAGGATCAGATGGATTGACAGCCAAACTCTACAAGAGGTACAAACAAGAGCTGGTACCATTCCTTCTGAAACTATTCCAAACAATATAAAAATAGGGACTCCTCCCTATCTGAGTTTAGGAGGCCAGCACCATCCTGATACCAAAACGTGGCATAGACACAACAACAAAGAAATTTCAGACCAATATCCCTGATGAACAGTGTTGCGAAAATCCTGGCACACCGAATCAAGCAGCACACTAGAAAGCTTATCCACCATAATCAAGTCACCTTCATCCCTGGGATGCAAGACTGGTTCAACATACACAAATCAATAAACGTAATCCATCACAAAAACAGAACCAATGACAAAAACCACATGATTATCTCAATAGATGCAGAAAATCCCTTCAATAAAATTTAACACCCCTTCATGCTAAAAGCATTCAATAAACTAGGTATTGATGGAGCATATCTCAAAATAATAAGAGTTATTTATGATAAACCCACAGCCAATATCATACCGAATGGGCAAAAGCAGGAAGCATTCCCTTTGAAAACTGGCACAAGACAAGGATGCCCTCTTGCACCACTCCTATGCAGCATAGTATTGGAAGTTCTGGCCAGGGTGATCAGGCAAGAGAAAGAAATAAAGTATATTCAAATAGGAAGAGAGGAAGTCAAGTTGTTTCTGTTTGCAGATGACATGATTGTATATTTAGAAAACCCCATCGTCTCAGCCCAAAATCTCCTTAAGAGGATAAGGAACTTCGGCAAAGTCTCAGGATACAAAATAAATGTGCAAAAATCACACGCATCTGTATACACCATTAATAGACAAACAAAGTACCAAATCATGAGTGAACTCCCATTCACAATTGCTACAAAGAGAATAAAATACCTAGGAATACAACTTACGAGGGATGTGAAGAACTTCTTCAAGGAGAATTACAAACCACTGCTCAAGGAAATAAGAGAGGACAGAAACAAATGGAAAAACATTCCATGCTCATGGATAGGAAGAATCAATATTGTGAAAATGGCCATACTGTCAAAGTAATTTATAGATTTAAGCTATTCCCATCAAACTGCCATTGACTTCATTCACAGAATTAGAAAAAACTCCTTTAAACTTCATGTGGAAACAAAAAGAGCACATATAGCCAAGACAATCCTAAGCCAATTGAACAAAACTGGAAGCATCACGGAACATGACTTCAAACTATCCTACAAGGCTACAGTAACCAAAACAGCATGGTACTGGTACCAAAACAGATATATAGGCCAATGGAACAGAACAAAGGACTCAGAAATAACACCAAACATCTACAACAATCTGGTCTTCAACAAACCTGATGAAAACAAGCAGTGGGGAAATGATTCCCAATTTTATAAATGGTACTGGGAAAATTGACTAGCCATATGCAGAAAACTGAAACTGGACCCCTTCCTTACACATTATACAAAAATTAACTCAAGATTTATATAAGACTTAAATATAAAACCTAAAACCATAAAAACCCTAGAAGAAAACCCAGGCAATACCATTCAGCACATAGGCATGGGCAAAGACTTTATGACTAAAACACCAAAAGCAAAGGCAATAAAAACCAAAATTGACAAATGGAATCTAATTAAACTAAAGAATTTCTGCACAGCAAAAGAAACTATCATCAGAGTGAACAGTCAACCTACAGAATGGGAGAAAATTTTTGCAATCTATCCATCTGACAAAGGGTTAATATCCAGACTCTGTAAGGAACTTAAAGAAATTTACAAGAAAAAACAAACAACCCCATCAAAAACTGGGCAAAGGATAAGAACAGACATTTCTCGAAAGAAGACATTTATGTGGTCAACAAACATATGAAAAAAAGCTCATAATGACTGGTTATTAGAGCAATACAAATCAAAACCACAATGAGATACCATCTCACGCCAGTTAGAAAGGCAATCATTAAAAAGTCAGGAAACAACAGATGCTGGCGAGGCTGTGGAGAAATAGAAATGCTTTTACACTGTTGGTGGGAGTGTAAATTAGTTCAACCATTGTGGAAGATGGTGTGGTGCTTCCTCAAGGGTCTAGAACCAGAAATACTATTTGACTCAGGAATCCCATTACTGCATATATATCCAAAGGATTATAAATCATTCTACTATAGAGACACATACACATGTATGTTTATTGCAGCACTACTTACAATAGCAAAGACTTGGAAGCAACCCAAATGCCCATCAATGATAGACTGGATAAAGAAAATGTGGCACATATACACCATGGACTACTATGTACCCATAAAGAAGATTGAGTTTACGTCTTTTGCAGGGACTTGGATGAAGCTGGAAACCATCATTCTCAGCAAACTAACATAGGAACAGGAAACCAAACATCACATATTCTTACTCATAAGTGGGAGTTGAACAATGACATAAAAATGAAAGTGTTGATATAAATAAAGAAGAAAAATAAAAAGAGGAGATAATAAAAAAGTGAATAAAAAATAAGAAACCTGGATATTAAAAATATAATTCTTAAAAACTCAAATCTCAGGATAACCTTCAGAGTAGAGACAATTACAAGCAAATTGATAAATTGGAAAAGAACACTGTGTTATTATAGTGTGTATTAAAAAAAGATAAAAGAGTGAGAGAAGGGCCAGGCGCGGTGGCTCACGCCGGTAATCCCAGCACTTTGGGAGGCTGAAGTGGGTGGATAACGAAGTCAGGAGATTGAGACCATCCTGGCTAATGTGGTGAAACACCGTTTCTACTAAAAATACAAAAAATTAGCCGGGTGTGGTGGCGGGCACCTGTAGTCCCAGTTACTCGGGAGGCTGAGGCAGGAGAATGGCATGAACCCGGGAGGCAGAGCCTGCAGTGAGCCGAGATGGCACCACTGCACTCCAGCCCAGGTGACAGAGCCAGACTCCATCTCAAAAAAAAAAAAAAAAAAAAGACAGAGAGAAGAATAACCAAAACAAGCAAAAGACAATGAGTACAGGGGAGAAACCTGGCAAATGCTACCTCAGCCAGGTAATCAAAGTCAAATTCAAAAGCAGTTACTCACATGGATAGTATATTCCCTTGATATGATGTTTTGAAAATGATACTTTACCTCTGGGTGTTCCTTTAAAAAACTAAAAGCCCAGTCTAATCATGATAAAAACATTGGGCAATTTTCTATAGTGGGACATCTTACAGAACAACTGGCCAGTACTCCTAATAACTGTAAGGTCATCAAAAACAAGGAAAGACTGAGAAATTGTCATAGCCAAGAGAACTTCAAAGAGACATGACAACTAACTATAGTGTAGTATCTTGAATGAGATCCTGGGACAGAAAAAGGACATTAGGTAAAAATTGAAAAAAAAATCTGCACAAACTATTGACTTTAGTTAGTAATATTGTATTAATTTTGGTTCATTAATTATGACAAATCTACCATGCTAATATAAGATGTTTATAAAAGGGGAAACTGAGTGTACAGCATACGGAAACTCTCTCTCTGTGTATATATAAATATATATACATATATATATATTTAGAGAGAGAGAGAGACAGAGTCTTGCTCTGTCACTAGGTTGGAGTGCAGTGGCACGGTATTGGCTCACTGCAACCTCTGCCTCCCAGTTTCAAGCTATTCTCCTGCCTTAGCCTCCCGAGTAGCTGGGATTACGGGCATGCCCCACTGTACCACCATACTAATTTTTGTATTTTTAGTAGAGATTGGGTTTTGCCTTGTTGGCCAGGCTGCTCTTGAACTCCTGACAAGTGATTCACCCACCTCAGCCTCCCAAAGTGCTGAGATGACAAGCATGAACCACCACACCTGGCCAGAAATTCTTTATATTATCTTCTGTCTTAAAGATATTTCTGTAAATCTAAAATTGCTCAAAAAAATAGTTCTTGAAAAAAGATAATAAAAATAAATAAGCTCCACAAAAAGGTTTATAGCAGTTGTGAAAAAAGCAATACAAGTAATACCAGAAAAACAATGTTTGAAAAATTTTAGCTGAGGATAAAAAATTTACATAATTAATGAAATTTTAGCCTGGGAAATAAATGTACACTCCAACTACTGAGAAGCAATAAAAAAGTCACCCTTACAGATAAGAAGGTAGGAAATCTTCATAACATTAAGAATAAAGAAAAAAAATTGCATAAGCTGCTAAAGGACATATTACTTTCATTTTAGGTTCAGGGATACATATGCAGGTTGTTATATAGGTAAATGTGTCACGAAGGTTTGTTATACAGATTATCTCATCACCCAGGTACAAAGCTTAGTACCCAATAGTTATTTTTCTGATCATCTCCATCCTACCACCTCCCACCCTCAGGTAGGCTTCTGTGTCTGTTGTTCTCTTTGTGTCTATGGGTTTTTATTTAGCTTCCATGTCTCTGCTATTGTGAATAGTGCTAGGATGAACATATGTGTGCATGTGTTTTTCTGATAGAAAAATGTATATTCCTTTGTGTATATATCCAGTAATGAGATTGCTGCATCAAATGGTAGTTTTGTCTTTAGCTCTTTGAGGGATCACCACACTGCTTTCCACAGTGGTTGAACTAATTTACACTCCCACCAACAGTGTATAAACATTCCCTTTTCTCTTCAACCTCGTCAGCACTTGTTATGTTTTGACTTTTTAGTAATAGCCATTCTGAATGGTGTGAGATGGTATCTCGTTGTGGTTTGGATTTGCATTTCTCTAATGATAAGTAATACTGAGGTTTTTTTTCATGTGACTGTTGGCCACATGTATGTCTTCTTTTGAGAAGTGTCTGTTTATGTCCTATACCTCCTTTATTATGGGACTTTCTTTTTCTTCTAAGTTTGTTTAAGCTCCTTATAGATGCTGGATTTTAGACCTTTGTCAGATGCTTACCTTGGAAATATTTTCTCCCATTCTGTAGATTGTCTGGTTTACTCTGTTGATAGCTTTTTTGCTGTGTAGACGCTCATAAGTTTAATTAGATCCCATTTGTAAATTTTTACTTTTGTTGCAATGGCTTTTGGAGTTTTTGTCCTAAAATCTTTGCCAGTTCCTACGTGCAGAATGGTATTCCCGAGGTTTTCTTCTAGGGTTTTTATAGTTTTGGGTTTTACATTTAAGTCTTTAATGCATCTCAAGTTGATTTTTTTGTATACGTATAAAGAGGGAGTCCAGTTTCAACCTTCTGCATATGGCCTGCCAGTTATACCAGCACAATTTACTGAATAGGGAGTCCTTTCTTCATTGCTTGTTTTACTCAGGTTTCTTGAAGATCGGATGGTTGTAGGTGTATGACCTTACTTCTGGGCTCTCTATTCTTTTCCATTGGTCTATGTGTCTGTTTTTGTACCAGTATGATGCTGTTTTGGTTACTGTACTATAGTCTGAAGTTGGGTAGCGTGTTGCCTCCAGCTTTGTTTTTTGCTTAGGATTGTGTTGGCTATTCGAGCTCTTTTTGGATCCATATGAATTTTAAAATAGTCTTTATCTAGTTATGTGAAGAACTGCATTGGTAGTTTAATAGGAATAGCATTGAATCTGTAAACTGCTTTGGGCAGTGTGGCCATTTTTAACGACATTGATTCTTCCCATTCATAAGCATGGGATGTTTTCCCATTTGTTTGTGTCATCTCTTATTTCTTTGAGCAGTGTTTTGCAATTTATTGTAAAGATCTGTAAATTCCCTGGTTAGCTGTATTCCTAGGTATTTAAGTCATTTTTGTGGAAACTGTGAATAGAATTGCATTTCTAATTTGGCTCTCAGCTGGCTGTTGTTGGCGTATAGAAATATTATTGATTTTTGTATGTTGATTTTGTATCTGAAACTTTGCTGATGTTGTTTATCAGCTTAAGAAGCTTTTAGGCCAAGATTATGGGGTTTTCTAGATATAGAATCATGTTGTTTGCAAACAGGGATAGTTTGGTTTCCTCTCTTTTTATGTGGATGCCCTTTCTTTCTTTCTTTTGCCTGATTGTTCTGGCCAGGACTTCTAATATTATGTCGAATAGGAATGGTGAGAGGGGCATCCTTGTTCTGATTTTCAAGGTGAATGCTTCCAGCTTTCCCCCCTTCAGTATAATGTTGGCTGTCGGCTTGTCATAGATGGCTCTTATTATTTTTAGGTATGTTCCTTCAATACCTAGTTTGTTGAGAGTTTTAAACATGAAGGGATGTTGAATTTTATTGAAAGTCATTTTTTCATCTACTGAGATGATCATGTGGTTTTGACTTTAGTTCTATTTATGTGAAAAATCATGTTTATTAACTTGTGTATGTTTAACCAACCTTGAATTAGAGGAATAAATCCTACTTAATCATGGTGGATTAGCTTTTGATGTACAGCTGGATTCATTTGCTAGTGTGTATTGAAGATTTTTACATATATGTTCATCAAGGATATTGGCCTGAATTTTTTTTGTTATTGTTGTTGAGTCTCTTCCAGGTTTTGGAATCAGGATGATTCTGGCCTCATAGAATGAGATGGGGAGGAGTCTCCCCTCCTCAATTTGTTGGAATAGTTTTGGTAGTAATGATACCAGCTCTTCTTTGTACATTTGGTAGAGTTTGACTGTGAATCCATCTAATCCTGGGCTTTTTGGTTTGTAGGCTATTTATTGCTGTTTCAGTTTTGGAGCTCATTATTGGTCTGTTCAGGAACTTAATTTTCCTAGTTCAGTCTTGAGAGGCTTTATGTGTCCAGGAATTTATTCATTTTTTCTACATTTTCTAGTTCATGTTTGTAAAGGTGCTCATAGGAGTCTCTGATTGTTATTTGTGTTTCTGTGGGGTCAGTGGTAATATCCTTTCTATCACTTCTGATTGTGTTTATTTGGATCTTCTCTCTTTTCTTCTTTGTCTAGGAAATAGTCTATCTTATTTTCAAAAAATCAACTATTGGATTCATTCTTTTGAATTTTTTTTGTGTCTCCATCTCCTTCAGTTCATCTCTGATTTGGTTATTTCTTGTCTTCTTCTAGTTTTAGAATTGGTTTGCTGTTACTTCTCTAGCCTTTTTGTTGTGATGTTAGTTTTTAAATTGAGGTTTTTCTAACTTTTTGATGTGAGCATGTGGTGTTATACATTTCCCTCTTCATACTGCCTTAGCTATATCCCAGAGATTCTGGTGTTTTATATCTCTGTTCTCATTCTACCTTAATTTCATTACTTACCCAAAAGTCATTCAGGGTGGGTCATTTAATTTCCACTTAATTGTATGGTTCTGAGCAATTTACTTAGTTTGATTTCTATTTTCATTGTGCTGTGATCCAAGAGAGTGGTTAGTATGATTTCAGTCATTTTACATTTGCTGAGGATTGTTTTATATCTGATTTTGTGGTTGATTTTAGAGTGTGTGCCATGTGGCAATGAGAAGAATGTATAGTCATGTGTTTTTTGGTGAAGATGTCTGTTGGTGCCTCTCAGGTCTGTTTGGTGTAGTGTTGAGTTCACGTCTTGAACATCTTTGTTAATTTTCTGCCTTGATAACCTTTCTAACACTGTCAGTGAGGTGTTGAAGTCTTCCACTATTATTTGGTGGGAGTCTAAGGCTCTTTGAAGGTCTCTAAGAATTTAATTTATAAATCTGGTTGTTTCTGTGTTGAATGCATATATATTCAGGATGGTTAGGTCTTCTCATTGAATTGAACCTTTCACCATTATGTAATGCCCCTCTTTGTTTTTTAAAATATTTGTTTATTTAAAGTTTGTTTTATCTGAAATTAGAATTGCAACCTTTTCTTTTTTCGTTCATTTTCCCCTTCAGTTTCCATTTGCTTGGTAGATTTTTCTTCATCTATTTTTGAGTCTAGTAGTGTAATTGTATGTGAGACGCATTTCTTGAAGACAGCATATCATTGAGTCTTGCTTCTCTATTTGGCTTGCCACTCTTTCTTTCCATTGGGGCATTTAGCCCATTTACATTCAAGGTCACTACTGCTATATGCGGATTTGATCCTGTCATCATGTTGTTAGCTGTTTATTATGCTGACTTGTTTGCATAATTGCTTTATACTGTCAATGGTTTACATACTTAACTGCATTTTTGTAGTGACTGGTAATGGTCTTTCCTTTCCATATTTAGTGCTTTTTTTAGGAGCTCTTGTAAGGCAGGTCTGGTGGTAAAAAACTCCCTCACAATTTTCTTGCTTGAAAATGATTTTATTTCTACTTCACTTATAAAGCTTAGTTTGGTTGGGTATGGATTTCTTGACTGGAATTTATTTTCTTTAAGAATGCTGAACATATGCCCCCAGTCTCTTCTGGCTTGTAGGGTTTCTGCTGAGAGGTCTGCCGTTTCTGCTAAGAGGTCTCGCTTATAGGGTTTCTGCTGATAGGTCTGCTAATAAGCTTCCCTTTGTAGGTGGCCTGACTTTTCTCTCTAGATGCCTTTAACATTTTTTTTTTTTTCATTTTGACCTTGGAGAATCTGATGGTTATGTCTTAGGGACGATCTTTTAGTGAAGTACTTTGTGAGGGTTCTCTGCATTTTCTAAATTTGAATGTTGGCCTATCTACATAGGTTGTGAAAGTTCTCATAGATGATATCCTGAAATATGTTTTGTAAGTTGCTTCCATCCTCCCTATCTCTTTCAGGGATGATCATGAATTGTAGATTTGGTCTCTTTACATAATTGCATATTTTTGTTCATTTTGTTTGTTTCTTTTTATTCTTTTCTCTTTAATGTTTTCTTTCTGTCTTGTTTCAGAAACCCAATCTTCAAACTCTGAGATATTTCTTCAGCTTGATCTATCCTGTTAATACTTGTGATTGCATTTTGAAATTCTCATAGTGTGTTTTTATCTCTATCAAGTCAGTTATGTTCTTTTCTATACTGGCTACTTTGTCTTCCAGATCCTGTATACTTTGTGATTCCTAGCTTCCTTAGAATGAGTTTCAATGTTCCCCTGAATCTTGATTTTTGTTCTTATCCATATTCTGAATTCTATTTCAGTAATTTCAGCCATCTAAGGCTGGTTAAGGTCCCTTGCTGGAGAACTAGTGAGGTTGTTTGAAGGAAAGAAGACCTTATGGCCTTTTGAGTTGTCAGAGTTCTTGTGCTGTTTCTTTTTTATCTTTGTGGGCTGATGCTCCTTTAATCCTTGAAGTTCTTGTCCTTTGGATTTTTTTTTTTTATTCTATTTGATGACCTTGAGGGTTTGTTTGTGGTAGAAGGTGGGTTCATTCAACTGACTTTGTTTCTGGAAGATTTTAGAAGGCAAAGGATCAGCTCAGAACTCCTGGACTGTGTGGCCTAACTCCAGGGGACCAGTATTGGGCACTGGCTTTGTTCTCTGGCTCCTCAAGCTAGAAACATGCTGTGCTGGAGGGGTCAAGGTGCCCCTGGACTGCTGGTCACAGCACTCCAATGGATGGTGGCAGCCAAAGCACTTTGTAGGGCAGTGGCAATGGGATCCATCCTGTTTGCACACACCAGCAACAGCAGCAGTGACAGCATGGCAGAGTGCATGCTTTTTGACTGTGGCAGGGTGCTAGCAAGTACTGGGGTGCTGGCCTCCATGGGGGAGCTAGTGAGGTTGTTTGGAGGAAAGAAGACATTCCAGCTTTTTGAGTTGTCATAATTCTTGTGTTCTTCAAAGGATACAATATTTAAAATTATTATAGTTGCACAAGCTTCTCTTTTGGTTAGCATTTGCATCTTTTGCCTATCCTTTCACTTTCAACCTTTTCATGTTCCCTTATTTAAGGAGTGCCTCTTGTTAGTAACATATATTGAAACTTTTTCCCAATCTGACATTCTTTAGACTATTTATATTTAACATAGTCTAAAGAATTAATATATTAATTAATTAATATATTAATAAATATATATACTAATATATTTATTGGGTGAAAACTTTCTGTATATCCTGCAAGCAGAAGCACTGACTGCTTTGTTCCGAACTATCTTTTCAAGGATATTTACACGATGAGTAGCCTTGGATAATAAGGATAATATTTTCACTTAGAGCAGAGGAAAACTTTGCTTAGAATTTTGGAAGACAGAGAGAGTGTCCCCTCTGGACAATCTCTATCAAGTATAATGTCTCCCTCTGGAGCCAAAGACAAACATAATTACTGCCTACTGTAAAAGACTTGGGTTCCCTAACCTCAAGATTTCTTTCATGTAATGCAACTCATTTTGTGTACAGATGTCACCTGGCCTCCTTTCACATCACCCTTTGGAAATTGGAGCTCAGAAACCTAGCAGGAACTCTCATTATTGCTATTGCTGTGAGTCATAAACTTTATTTCATCTCTGACCAAGAAGTTTGGTGTCTTCTTCCAGCACACATGAAACTAAGTTAGATTAACTTGTTAGCTTACAGATAGGATGAAATTCAAACCCATTACAGATCTGAGCACTCTTGGCAACAATGATGGGATGCTAACAGAGGCATGGCTTTCTGTAGCTGCAAGCTGAAGTAGGTTTAAAGACAGCTCCATGGAAAGTGCCATAGGTCTTATCAACTCTTGTAGGCGACTAAACTTCCTTGTCAATCTGGCCATCAGCTTCAGGACTACCTCACTGTAAAAACTATTTCTAATTTTTTTTCTTATTAGAAGATTCCTTCTGCTTTCAAGTTACAGATAACAGTTCCAGCAATGTGCAATTACCCTGAGTGTAAAAAGAAAAAACAAATTCTAGCCACTATGAGCAGACACCAGGTGAATTATCAGCATTTTAGCTGATTTTCTTGGGACATAATGAAGTGCAGTACATAATTTCTTGTTTAAACAAAACAGCCAATAGCTGGGTTGACTAGAGGTCCAGTTTCTCTTCCAGTCTATCATGCCAATCTTGGATCCATTTTAAGACAATAAAAGACCTCAGATTTTTTTGTAGTGTGTCCTGACTGCTATAAAGCAGCTTTGCTATGACCCTCTTAGAAAGATTTTCCCAAGACAAATAAAATTCCTGTGTGAAATCATAGATGAGGCATTGAATAGATTTTGAACTCTCATCGTTCCTGAAAGAATGTGAAGTAAGCTTGTGGGTGGTACTCCGGACAATTTCAATGCATGTTTGTCGTAGCCTTAATATACTGATGCTGTAGCTTCAATTTCTAAATGTATAATTAGTATTTATGTTTTATAATATTATACTATGAATGCTGTTAAACTCCAGACGTGATAATGGGACACAGGAATTGCTACCCAACATGCCTCCCTGTTTCCTCTCACAGGGTCTAACAGAAACAATGTAGAATCCCAGAAGGAGAAAGGAAAGTCCTAGCTTTGAGTATATAAGGTAGCAGGGGTAGTAAGAGATGCAGTAATTTCATTCAACACACATCATGGCCAGTGTAAAAGGTTATCAGGACCAGATGTGGTGCCTCAGGCCTGTAATCCCAGCACTTTGGGAGGCCAAGGCGGGTAGATCACCTGAGGTCAGGAGTTTGCGACCAGACTGAGCAACATGGAGAAACCCCGTCTCTACTGAAAAAATACAAAATTAGCTGGGTGAGGTGGTGCATGCCTGTAATCCCTGCTACTTGGAAGGCTGAGGCTGGAGAATCGCTTGAACCTGGGAGGTGGAGGTTGCAGTGAGCCTCGATTACATCATTGCACTCCAGCCTGGGCAACAAGAGTGAAACTCCATCTCAAGAAAAAAAAAAAGTTATCAGGAGCTGGAGCTGGAGATTTACAATGGATTAATTACTGCTGAATTCAGTTATTGCTCTCATAACTTTGACTGTTTCAGACATTGTGATGTAACCACATCTACTACACAGACTGATTACATTTAATATACTGTAATGGACTTTGCCAAGACATTCCTTTATATCTAATTGGCACCCAAGGACAAAGACTAATTCTCATTCATGCTTAAAAACCACAAATATACCTTTACAGTAAGAATACTGTAATATTCTTTAGTTATTCCTCAGGAGTAGCTAAAGCTCTGCTATTTGCTACAAGAAGGTGCATAAGAACTTAGTGTGATTCCCATTACCTTCTGATGCCTAAACATTTCACTGATAGATGATATGCAGCTGGCTAGAGGATCTCAAGTCTCAGACTCAATGGCTCTAACTTTGGTATTATCATACCTTCACCTGCAAGGGTAACTGATAAATCCCAACAAAATCCAAAAGACTGCACATCAAGTTTCTGGGGGACTATGCAAACAGATTCACAAGGCTCAATTACTCTGGAAGTCAAGCAAAAAAAAAATGTCTCATTTCCCTCCAACCAAAAGGGAACTTAATGTCACTTTGGACTCTGGGTGTCAGAGATGGTAGATGTCGGTCTTGGGCATTCTATTTGTCTTTTATAACAGCTAACTTACAGTGAGTGTAATTCACAAACCTACATTGAAGCTGATAAGCAAGCTGTGGCATACTCTCTTCTTTGAGATGCTAGAAATTTAATGATCCCCATGAGCTACAAATCTCCATGACTGATAATTTCGTGGACTGGAGGCTCTAGATAAAAGATATAGGCTCCATTCAGAAACAGCTGTTGTTGTATAACACTCATTGACTCCCTAAATCAGCTACCATTTGAAAAGCAACTACTAGCTTACTACCGCCATCTTGTCAAAACCAAAGTCCTAACTTACAGCAATCTTTTGACTTTGTGAACTTACATTCTCATTTTGGGATGAACTAAATCAGGCTCATAACTATTTGACAAGCCTTACTTGTCAAATGGAAATGATAGATTCAAGAACATAGGGGTGGTCATAAAAGATCATCAAGTGTTTACATCACCACCAGCAGATCGTATAACTCTTCAAAGATTAGAAATTTCTCTAATATGAAGTTATGCTCAGTTACTCAGGGGAGCTTCTCAGCAAGATTAGTGGTATGTTATTCATACGCAGCCTACTGAAGTCATCTTTATGATAGGTAATGCAATTAGAAACTATAGGGCAAAATTTATCTGTGACTTTACTTGAAATAATCAATGGCACCACCTCATTCCTGGAAAGCACTCTGGTCAGCCTCACTCACTGATCAATATTATTATAGATGATAAAATTACCGCAAATTTCATTCTTGCCAAGGTAGAATTTGCAATTGCTAATGTATTCTGTTATACTTTGATATCTCAGGCTAAGTGGAAAGGTCAGTAGAGAAACTTACGGAGAAAGCCACTTGATTTTTTAAGATAGACCTTGATGGCTTAAGGATTTATTCAGCTGGCTAGATCCAGGACCTTGAGGGGATGGTTAAAGTCAGTACAGCATGTAGCCTTACCCTGGTGCTTGGAATCCATTAATAATAGCCTTATTTAATACAATAAGAAATACATGGAATGAATTTACTCCTCAAGTTCTGCCAATTCTATTAATCAGAGTGCCCCAAACCTGGTGTGCTCACAAAAAAAAAATGTCATTATGGCCCTTGAAAGCCGATCTATTTTGGCTTTTTGCACAATTTTCAGTCAGTCATAAAAAAGTCAGCCTTTTATAAAAAAAATGTACTCCATAAAAGGTTTAGATTTATACTCAGGATTTCTGCACATCTTATTTTTTTTCTATTTTGCCCACATGCTTTTTGTTTTCTGTCTTTCCTTTCTTTTTTTAATTAATTAAATTTTTCCTATTAATATAGTCTCTTACTACTACTTTATTTGTTATCCTAAAAATTAGTGGATGCATCTTCTACCTCTTACACCCTAAAATAAATCGTAACTTTACAACTTTCTCATTAATGCTAAAACATTAAAACATTTAATTCTATTTGCAACCTATTTTGGAGAGCCAATTCTCAATATCTCATAAGATTGTAAATGTACACAATAGCAATTTCCCTTCAATGTCTAAACTTAGATCAACTTTTACAAATGTACAGAAGGAGATATCAACAAACCTATTCATTACTGCATTGGTTGGAAGAGAGAAAAAGTGGGAGGCAACAACATATCCATTAACTGGATAATAAATAAACAATAGTATACTCATAAAATAGAATCATAAAATAAAATAGCAAACTGAAATGCATTAAATATATATAGATCAACACAAATCTAAAGAACATAATTTCTGATGAAAAAATAAGCTGCAGAAGAGTATGTATAAAGTGATACATAAATTTTAGAAATAGATGTATATAGACAAGCACATACGCAGTAAAGATGTACAAACATATATGGGAATGATTCACTCTGACTTCAGAAGAGTGATTACCTGTGAAAAGGAATGAAGATAAATGGGATGAAGGAGAAATACAGAGTTTTTACTAGGATTTATATGTCAAAAATATTGACACTATGATGGCAGAGTGCTCATATTTGTAAAATTTGCACAAATCATACTTAGGTATATAATTCTTTATATTTTTATTTATTTCATATATTTCATATTTCATAGGTACATAAATAAGACAATGAAAAATTTTTGAAATGACACAATAAGAAGGTAACTCTACCTGCAAGTATAGTTGCCACAGGGGGTGTTAACATAAACTGATTTTCTAAATATATAGGCAAAAATTCAGCAGCTCCAATAATAACTAAATATTCTGTAGCTTTTGACAGAGATAGGCATATTAACACTGGATTTTTCATCAGAATCTGAAATAAAAAAAAAGTTATGTATCAATTATTTTATTTTGTTAGATAAAGAGAAAGAGACAGACAGAATCAAATGTTAATGATCTGTCTACAAAAATGTACCATTCCCAATCTAAACTGAAAAGATAATTGATAGATAGATGATAGATGATAGACAGATGATAGATGATAGATGGATAGATAGATAGATAAGATAGATCCAAACAGCAATCTATGATTCATCAATATACAAATTCTATGAAAGTAAGGTTATTTTTGACAATTTAAATTTTGATTTGCTCTTCATACTACTTTAATTTTTGTTTATGGGCTTGGAATTGTTTTTGTAAAGATTAGAGAAAAATAGGTAAATTATTAACCATATATCTAGAATTTTATCCTTACTTTTTCTTGTCTACTTATTGTTTTAAGCAAGTCTTTTTTATTCAACTAAAACACAAAACAAAGAAAATTTAAGCAATACTCATGAAAAACCAGTAGGGCTGCAGAAAATGTTTTATATTTTACTCCTGGAAATCTACCTATACAAAGAATTAAGTTATTTAAATTTTGCATTTTGGTAAACTTGTGGAAATTATTTAGAAGACTTATTAAGATGTTATGGTTTATCATTATCTATTATACTACACAGAGTAATTAAAAAGATAGTAAAATACTAACTTTCAAATTAGTTTCTGTATTTCCTTGTTTATGCATATCTCATTGAAAATATATTTGGTGCTATTTTATGTTTATACATTTTTAATTTATTTAAATTTTCTTTTTCTGGCCCTAAACATCCCTGTTAGGTGTGATCATAGTCTGCAAACTCAACTAGTTCAACTTCTGAATGCTATCTAATTTTACATAGTGTGATTCTTCCATATTTATTCATTCACATAGGATTAAATATTTGTCTTGCCTTCAACTCCCTACTATCACAAACTAGGCTATATTAAACATCGCTGTGCATGTACCTTAAGATCCAATGATGGAGTGTCTCTAGAAATATATATCCAAGAAAGGAATTCCTAGGACATAAGGATTTAGCATACTTTATTCCACTATTTCTCCAGATTGTTCTCCAGAATGTATCAGGTTTCACTACAGTGACTATACCACCACGATGATGGTAGTGTTTCATTTTCTTCATTTAGCTTGTACTTTCTAAAAGTTATCAAAAAAATCTTTATGGTTTAGTATGCCCATCCAGAACTATGTCATTTCCGCATAAAAAGGTCATTAAACTTGGAAAGGCCTTCTAATTGTCACAACAAAACGAATAATGCTACATGACTTCTGAGGTTGGGTCATAAAATGAAAATATGACTTTTGCTGGGATCTTTCACACTCTCAGAACTCTTGCCTTGGGACTCAGTCACCATGTTGTAAAAAAGCCCAAGAGAGATGCAGAGGAGATGTGTGGGTATTCTAGCAAACAGAAAGTATCAAAAAACTATAGAGCAAACACACCTTCAGATGGTTCCATTCTCCAGACTTTGATCACTCTAGCTCAGGGATTCCCAGCCTCTGTAGAAAGAGTAAGAGTCTGATCCATGGCCTGTTAGGAAACAAACCGTGCAGCAGGAGGTGAGTGGCAGGCGAGGGAGCCAAGCTGCGCTCTGCCTCCTGTTAGATCAGCAGAGGCATTACATTCTCGAAGGAGCACAAACCCTATTGTGAACTGCACATGCGAGGGATTTAGGTTGTGCGATCCCAATGAGAATCTAATACCTGTTTATCTGTCACTGTCTCCCATCACCCCCAGATGGGATGGTCTAGTGGCAGGAAAACAAGTTCAGGGCTCCCACTGATTCTACATTATGGTGAGTATGTAATAATAAATAGAAATAAAGTGCACAATAAAGGCCATGAGTTTGAATCATCCCAAAACCAGCGCCTCCACTCTGGAAAAAATGTTTTCCACAAAACTGCTCCCTGGTGCCAAAAATGTTGGGGACTGCTGCTCTAGTTGACCCCAAGTATAGTTGAGAAGGACAAGTCCTGTCCAAATTGCATTTTCATGAGCAAAATATATTTTATATTGTTTTAAGCTACTAAGTTATAGGGTAGTTTATTATGCAGCAGTAGATAACTAGTATACCTCAAATAATCACAAACACTTGATATTATTAGCTGGCTTCCAAAATGTTGCCATGGTAACAAGTATAAAGTAGTACCGCTATGCTTTATTTCCTATTTCTCTAATTTCAAATCTAATTGAAACTTTCTTTACACAATTTTTAGCTATTTGGGATTCTTTTTGTGTGCATGAACTGGCTCTTTCTATCTGTTAGGCTTCCTGAAATTCAGGGGTAGATTTTCTAAAAATTCCTTGTTAATTCTAAACATTAATCACTTGGATTTAGATATCTGTCACCCATCTATTAATGTGGTCTACAGTTTCTTTCACAGAACAGAAATCCTTGACCTGATATATCTAATCCATAAAGTTCGAATTCATATTTAATACTATTGCAATCTTGCTTAACATTTTCCCACGTCTATGCCACAAAGGTATTTCTTTCATTTTTAACATGAACTGTGTTTTATCTAATCACATTTTATTAACCTGGAAATTACCTTTGTACATAATATGAGGTAGAAATCCATGGTCATTTTTTCATAAATAGCCAAATTGGCTATCACATCTACTGAACAATTATCTTTGCAGTGACTCTTTTATCACATAGCAAGTTCTTATGTATAATATTTAATCTGTTGCTGAATTCTCAGTTCTGTTACATTGATCTATTAATCTTTATTAAGGAAATGCTACAGTGTTTTTACTACTGTGGTTTTTGTAGTGAAATTGGCCCAGTGCGCTTCATTTTAGCTATCCCTTCCCTTATTCTGACATACAAATTTTATAATCAGTTTCTCATTTTCTTAAAAAAAATTTTTTTTGCCGTAGTGTTGATTATACTTGCATTGGATTCATAGACTATTTAAGGAAAAACTAACCTGTATGAAGATTGTCATTTTAAACATTATCATGGTTTATCTATCAATTTTTCCTAGTCATCTTTAATAATGTTGTATAAAGTTTTAATATTTTCATGAAGATTTTTAGCATCTCTGAATAAATTTCTGAATTAGAGTTTTGTGATTACTTTTTACTTTATTATCTAATTTTAAGTGTAGGTGATTATTTTTATTTATTCTATAGTTTTTTACTTTACCTTTATTTTCTATTATTTTATGTAGTAGATTCAAATATTAACTAGAGAATTACAGCTTTTTTTCATAGGTTCTTCTAATTCACAAATGTAATTTATTCATTTATTTTAAAATAATTATTGAGAACTGAATATTAAGCACACCTACCCTAATGAGAGTTATAGCTATATTCTATGATTTTATATAAAAATATTGGTCTGTACTAGCTGCAACAGGCAGAATAAGAAACAAATCTAGTTTTTAATCTTGGCCCTGGAACTGATTTTTGGAGCATCAACAAGCAAATCACAGTTTCTCCGTATCTCATTTTTAGGAAATATTATATTACCCTAGGCAGATTTCTGGATTTAGAGTCAAATACAACACTTATTCTTATGCTCTTAGCCTCAGTTAAGCCACCAGTAATAGATATGTGTGTCTGTGTGTGTATGTGTGTGCATAGCATTTTTTTTTTTTTTTGGAAAAATTACTCATTCTCTTTAAATTACTGGTTCACTACCTGTAAAATAGAAACAATAATGTCTATTTTTCTGAGTGGTTATGAGAATTGAATATTTGTAGTGGTTTAATACAACTTCTGGCACATAGCAAGTGTCCAGTGAAAATATACATTAATTTCTTAATTTATACAATTAAAGGATTGCACTGGATTACGAGATTTGTTGTTCGCAAACTTTAGCGTGCCTTGAATTATCTGCGTGGTATAAAACACAGATCGCAGCTCCCATTCCAGATGTCTGAATCTGGAGTCTGGAGTAGGGCCTGAGAATTTGCATTTCTAATAAATTAGAACACTACGCCCTGCTAATTTTTTGTATTTTTGGTGGAGATAGAGTTTCACCATGTTGGCCAGACTGGTCTCAAACTCCTGACCTCGTGATTCGCCAACTCGGCCTCCCAAAGTGCTGGGATTATAGGCGTGAGCCACCACGCCCAGCCCTGTTGAAAGTTTTTAACCCAAAAGGATATTGAACTTTATCAAAAGGATTTTCTGCATCTATTGAGATGATCACGTGCTTTTGTTTTTAGTTCTGTTTATGTGGTGAATCATGTTTAGTGATTTGTGTATGTTGAACCAACCTCGCATCCCAGAAATAAAGCCTACTCAATTGTGGTGGTTTCGTTTTTTGATGTGCACCTGGATTCAGTTTGCTAGTATTTTGTTGAGAATGTTTGCATCTATGTTCATCAGGGATATTGGCCTGAAGCAGTCTTATTTCATTTGTGTCTCTGCCAGGTTTTGGTATCAGAATGATTTTGGCCTCATAGAATGTGTTAAGGAGGAGTCCCTCCCCTTTGATTTTTTTAGACTAGTTTCAGTAGGATTGGTTATCAGCTCTTCTTTATGTGTCTAGTAGAATTTGGCTGTGAATCTGTCTCATGCAGTCTTTTCTGGTTCATTGGTTTTTTTTTATAATTGATTCAATTTTGGATCTCAATACTTGTCTGTTCAAGGTTTCATTTTTTTCCTGGTTCAATCTTAGGAGGTTGTATACTTCCTGAAATTTATCCGTTTCTTCCAGATTTTCTAGTCTGTGTACATAGCGGTGTTTGTAATAGTTTCTGAGGGTTTTTGTATAACTGGGAGGTTGGTGGTAATTTCCCCTTTGTCATTTCTGATTGTGTTTATTTATATCTTGTCTCTTTTCTTCTTTATTTTTCTAGTTAATGGTCTATCAATCTTATTTATTTATTTATTTATTTTTACTTTTTAAATGGTTTTATTTTACGTACAAATAATGAACATACGTTGTACCCATAAATTCTACCTTCCAAAATCAGCAGCTTTTTAAAAGAAAACCACATAATAACTTTTAAAAGGCGCTGGGATTCCTCTGCTTCTAGATCACTGCTGGGCTAGAAAAATAAAGTTTGTTCTACCAGGAATCACAAGTGAGAACTGAATATTCTCCAAAGTGGAAATTCTAGAGTGTAGTGTCACTCCAGGCAAAGATTATTCAGTTCTCATCCGCAACATCCACAACTACCTATCAGAAGGGTTAAACCAGGTCAAAACAGTCCAGCATAATTTAGGTTTCATCAAACAATGTCATTATGCTCTTCTAAGATGCAAATAAACCAAAACAGGAAATACTAAAACAAAAATAATATCTGATACTGCCATACAAATTGTTAGTTCCTTTTTGTATCCCCCTCTTCTATAACATTAACAAAGGGAATATTTTACTGCAAAGAATATTTTATTTTATACATCACTAGCCATGAATTTTTGCCATTAGTTACTATACAAATGCTGCCTAGTGCCATTATCCAAATGGCATAACCATTTTACAGCCACAATTCACTTCTATAGTTATAAGCAGAATTTTCATGATTTACTTAAGTACATCTATCAGTGAAGATTTAACACTGAGATGCAATCTAACATCTGTAATATCTGATGTTATGTAGAAGGCAATGTAGGAAAGATGTATTTTAATCACTTTTCATTTAAGTGACCTTATGTAACAAATAAGATAATTTAGCAGTTCCAAGTATCCAAAGGGTATTTTCAAATGTACACAAAAGAAATGGTTACAGAGATTTTTAAGGAGCATCTTCCATGTCCACATCCTCTTGTAACTGCTGTACCATTTTCTCTTCCAACTGCTTCCCTTTGCCTGCAAGAGGGGCTCGGATAAGATGGATGTTTTGCTTGACTTCTTTGATATCCTGAACTTTCTGTAGCTCTTTATTTTTCTTCAATCTGTTCATTATAAATTTAGCTTGGCGTTTCTGTTTGATCTCTTCAACTCTCTTCATTGCATCAATAGTTTTATTCCATAGCTCTCGCTGGTATTTGATAGGTTCATTTCTATGTTTTTCAAATTCAAATGAATTATCCACTGTAAGCTCTTTACCAGCTGCTTTCCGGAATGCCTTGGTCCACCTAACTTTGCGAGGATTGCGCTTCTTTTTAAAGTTTTTATGACATTTAGATTTGCAAAATCTGAACACCTTGCAATCGTTGCGGACGAACATCATGCCGTGTCCAGGGTAGATGGGCCCCGAACAGAAATAACACTTCTCGATACGCATGTTGAACCCGCGTGGGACCCCACCAAACAAACGCCAAGCTTGAAAGGAAGTCCTTATTTATTCTTTCTAAGAACAAACGTTTTGTTTCATTGATCTTTTTATGGTTTTTCTCATCTTTGTTTTGTTCAGTTCAGCTCTGATTTTGTTTCCTTCTTTTCTTCTGCTACTTTTGGAGTTGGTTTGTTCTTGTTTTTAAAGTTTCCCTAGGTGTGATGTTAGATTGTTAATTTGAGATATTGTAACTTTTTTAATGTGAGTGTTTAGCATTATAAAATTCCTTCTTAACAATGCTTTAGTTGTGTTCCAGAGATTCTGGTATGTTGTATCTTTGTTTTCATTACTTTCAAAGAATTTCTTGATTTCTGCCTTAATTTTATTGTTTACCCAAAAGTCATTCAGGAGCAGATTGTTTAATTTCCATGTAATTGTATGGTTTTGAGAGATCTTCTTGATGTCGATTTCTATTTTCATTGCACTGTTGTTTGACAGTGCAGTTGGTATGATTTCATTTTATTTGAATTTGTTAAGAATTGCTTTATGGCTGATTGTGTGGTCAATTTTAGAGGATGTACCATGTGCAGATGAGAAGAATGTATATTTTGTTTTGGTTAGATGGAGTGTTCCATAGATGTCCATTAGGTACATTTGGTCAAGTGTCAAGTTTAGGTCCCAAATATCTTTGTTAGTGTTCTGCATCAGTGATCTGTCCAATACTGTCAGTGGGGTGTTGAAGTCTCCCACTATTATTGTGTAGTTATCTAAGTCTCTTCATAAGTCTCTAAGAACTTCTTTTTTATGAGTCTGGGCATTCCAGTGTTGTTTGCATATATATTTAGGGGAGTTAGATCTTCTTGATGAATTGTACCCTTTATCATTATGTAATGCCCTACTTTGTCCTTTTTGATTATTGTTGGTTTAAAGTTGGTTTTGTCTGAAATAAGAACAGCAATCCCTGCTCTTTTTTGCTTTCCATTTGCTTGATAGATATTTCTCCATCCTTTTACTTTGAGCCTATGGGTGTCCTTGCATGTGAGATGGGTCTCTTGAAGATAGCATACAGTTAGGTCTTGCTTCATTATCCAACTTGACAGTCTGTGCCTTTTAAGTGGGAGCTATAATCCATTTCTGTTCAAGGTTAATATTCACATGTGTGGATTTGATCCTATCATTGTGTGGTTAGCTGGTTGTTGTGTAGACTTGATTGTGTATTTGCTTTATAGTGTCAATAGTCTATGTACTTGAGTGTGCTTTTGTGGTGGTCAGTAATGGTGTTTCGTGTCCATGTTTAGCATCCCCTTAGGAACTTCTTCTAAGGCAGGCCTGCTGGTAACAAATTCCCTTAGCATTTGTTTGTCTAAAATGGATTTTATTTCTCCTTGGCTTATGACACTTAGTTTGGTTGGATATGAAATTCTTGGTTCTAATTTCTTTTCTTTAAAATTCCTGAATATAGACCCCCTGTCTCTTCTGGTTGTAGAGTATCTGCTGACAGGTCTACTGTTAGCCTGATGGGCTTCCCTTTGTACGTGACCTTTCCCTTCACTCTAGCTGCCTTTAGTGTTTTTTATTTTGCATTGACCTTGGAGGATCTGATAACTATGTCTCTTAGGGATAGTTATCTTGTATAATATCTCACAAGGGTACTCTGAATTTCCAGATCTTTATATTGACCTCCCTAGTGAGATTGGAGAAATTTTTGTGGACAATATCCTCAAATATGTTTTCCAAGTTGCTTGTTCTTTCTCCCTGTCTTTCAGGGATGCCAGTGAGTTATAGATTTGGTCTATTAACATAACCTCATATTTCTTTGAGGTTTTGTTCATTTTGTAAAATTCTTTTTCATTTTTGTCTGAATTAATTCAAACCACTGGTCTTCAAGCTCTGAGATTCTTTCCTCAACCAATAATACTCCAGATTATGTTATGAAATTCTTGTAGTGAATTTTTCAGCTATATCATCTAGATTTGGTTCTTTCTTAAAATTGCTACTTCATCTTTCATCACTTCCATCATTTTACTGGATTCCTTATATTCCTTGGGATGGGTTTCAGCATTCTTCTGAATATCTAAAATCTTCATTTCCATGCAGATTCTGAATTCTGTCATTTCAGCCATTTCATCCTTGTGAATAAGCATTGCTGGGGAGCTAGTGAAGTTGTTTGGAAGTAAAAAGAGTGTGTGGGCTATGTTCCTTTAACCATGGTGTAATTTGACTAGAGTCAATTGACTTCATTTCTGGATGTTTTCAGGGGGCCAAGGCTTTGTGCAGCATCTTTATTTGTGACAGAATTCCTGTGCTTGGTTTCACAGCAGGATGTATTAGCCAAGTATTTTTGGTGTTGAAGTTTGGGCTGCAATCCAGTAGATGGCACTTAAGCATTGTGGCCTGTAGGTGGGCTCTTGCTCAGCCATGCGGCTCCTCTGTATTTCCTTGTATTGGCAGCCATGCTCTCTCAGTGCTCTGAGAGTGTGGGCTCCTTTCCCACAAGCACTGGCTGCAGATCTCAGCTTGGCATTTCTGGGCTGTGCACCATAGCCCTGGGGCAAGCTCATGCTTTTTCTTCCCTCCCTGGCTTGGAGGCACCGGGGGCAAGGATCTTGCCAGTGGCAATGGCAGAGGGCCTTTCACTAATCTCTTGGGGCTCCACTCCAGAGAAACACAGAGCAGTAGCCAATTGGTATGATTAGCCCAAGGTGTAGCAGCTATGTTGCAGGCCCAAGATGAGGTGCCCTGCCTAGTAGTGGGCAGGGGGCTTACAGGCAAGAAAGACAGGCCTTTTCTCCACAGGGCAGCCATGGCATGCTGGAGGTGTGAGTAAAGCACTCAGACCCTTTATCTCTTTCCTAGCCCAAAGATAGTAACCGTGGTACCACTGCAGCAGCAAGGGCAGAGGGGCTGTGAGTTGTCTCTGAAATTTCCTCCCCAGAGAAATGCAGAGCCATCATCAACCGAAGGGCTCAGGTTGGGGCAGGTGACCGTGCAGAAAGACCTTGCCCAGCGAGAAGTCTCAGGGGCAGGATTCCATGTGGAAAACAATCTGGTCGCTTTTATATAAGGAAGCTTCACTGCGCAGGAGGCCTGCAATAGTTCTTAAGCTCACTGCTCCCTATCGAGCCTGAGGGCAACAGAGTGTCAAAAATGGCAGGCCTGTCTGTTACCTCTGGGAGCCCCATCCCAGGGATAAACAGAGCTGCTACCAGTCTGAGAGCTCAGACAGAGGTGGGTTGGCTGTGCTAGCATCCCACACCAGTGGGCTTTGTCTGGCAAGGTGTAGTGGAGGCTAGGCCCTCAGTTCATCTGCTTATCAGCACTGTGGATATGGCCCCTATCCTGGGGGCTTGTGAGAGAACCTGGCCTCCTTTATTGGCAGAAACACAGCTGCTAGCATAGGGGTATTCAGGAGTCCTCTGCCCCGGGATTTAGCATGTGCCTGAACAGCAGCTCTTCCCGTGCCTGAACGGCAGCTCTCACAGGCTCCATGCAGCTCTTCATGTCAGTCTGGAGACCCTGGATGGAGTGGGTTGGGGAAATCTCCTGTGCCCAGGGTTGCAAAGATCTGTGGCAGAAGTGTGGGACCCTGGGAGCTCTCACTCACTTGCTGTTTCCCCTCCGTGGGGAGCCTAGCATGGCTCTACACCAATCCCAGGTGGGCAACTGTCCTGTCTCAGACTTCCCTCTTCTCCATGGGTCATGTTACTTCCTATATGAATCCCAATGTGTCCTCCTGGACAAGCCAGTTGATAAGCTAGTGTTTATTTGCCACTCTATCTCCTCTCCGTGAAAGCAGCATACACTAGCTGCTTCTAGTCAGACATCTGGGCACTCTCTAATAGAGTTTTGAACATTGTGTTATTTAAATAGGATTTATATTGATTCTTCTTTCTACGATAGCAATAGGAAGATGACTAAATAATTTGGACAACAGCTTTTTTGATTTATTTTGTCAACAATTAACAGTCACATAGCAATAATAGCTCACATTCATTTTGTCTTTTACAGTTGACAAGATTTTTAATATCATAATATTCATTGACACTTCCTTGTTCATCTGACTCCTATTATGCAAATATATAGTCCCTCTAATAAGGCAGGAAACTTACATGTGAGATGAAGAAAAAGGATAAGAGGGTCGAGCTCTCTGTTCCACACATTTAGAGGGAGGCTTTCCTCTATAAAATCTTATTCCTTACCACCAAATTCCATACAGGATTTTTTTTTTTTTTTTTTTGCTTTTTGCTTTTCCATGACCTTTCCTAACCTCCAAACTTTATGTTTTTATTCTTTTTTAAACGTTTCTAATCCATTTTATTATTATAGTTATAGAGAGGTAACTTTTGTTCTTATCCTCTGTTCTACATTCTGTTCTTAAAGTCTAATTCCAACTACTTTTACATTTATAACTTTTAACCTCGTGGATATTACAACTTCATAAAAACGTTAAATATTTTGTATTTGTTTTAGCTTTTATATTTTATTTTACTTGCATCTATTTTATCTACTTTAAAACTATTAAAATTACTGACATTTTCTTTTTTTTAATTATACTTTATGTTCTAGGGTACATGTGCACAACGCGCAGGTTTGTTACATATGTATACGTGTGCCATGGTGGTGTGCTGCACCCATTAACTCGTCATTTACATTAGGTATATCTCCTAATGCTATCCCCCCCCTCCCCCCTCCCCCCACCCCACCCCACAATAGGCCCCCGTGTGTGATGTTCCGCTTCCTGTGTCCAAGTGATCTCATTGTTCAATTCCCACCTATGAGTGAGAACTTGTGGTGTTTGGTTTTCTGTTCTTGCAATAGTTTGCTGAGAATGATGGTTTTCAGCTGCATCCATGTCCCTACAAAGGACACAAACTCATCCTTTTTTATGGCTGCATAGTATTCCATGGTGTATATGTGCCACATTTTCTTAATCCAGTCTGTCACTTATGGACATTTGGGTTAATTCCAAGTCTTTGCTATTGTGAATAGTGCTGCAATAAACATATGTGTGCATGTGTCTTTATAGCAGCATGATTTATAATCCTTTGGGTATATACCCAGTAATGGGATGGCTGGGTCAAATGGTATTTCCAGTTCTAGATCCTTGAGGAATCGCCACTGTTTTCCACAATGGTTGAACTAGTTTACAGTCCCACCAACAGTGTGAACGTGTTCCTATTTCTCATAAACTCTTTCGTTTCCTTTTTGGAAAAATGTTTTAAAAAATATAATGACCTGCAAGAAACATGATAAGAGTAGATAATCCATTCAAAAAATAGCTAATTTTCTGTCTCACTTTAATAAAAATTCATTACAAGAAAAGACTATTTTTTAAAAATCTATGCCTAGACACTCAGGAGAAGTATGTTTAAGCCAGCTCCTAGTCAATAAGTCTTATAATGATGGTGATACATGATTTCTTTGTTGGAAGGATTTTCTAGTAGTCCTTGTGTCAAGAGTTTCTAAACAGCCATTGGATTTCAAGAAAATGATCCACACCAAATGTCATGAACCAGGAGGGATAGAACTATAGAATTAATAGGGAAAGACAATTGGCCTTTAGCAAATTAAGTTCCTCAAACTACTCCTTTTTAGTTTTCTTATTTTCCAGTCAATTTTCCACTCTTTTATTAAGATAAAAGGAAACGTTGGTTATGTAATTTCCCCTAATTTTTTGTGCAATTCTTTCCCTAATCTAAAATCAGAGATATCTCACATAAGTCGAGTTCAAGATCAGCCTGGGCAACACAGTGAGATTTCTCTACATAAAATTTAAAAATTAGCTGGGTATGGTGATGTGCACCTACAGTCCCAGCTACTCAGGAGACTGAGGGAGACTGAGGTTGCAGTGAGCCATGATCATGCTGCTACATTCCAGCCTGGGTGACAGAGTGAGACCGTGTTTCAAAAAAAAAAAAAGGAAAATAATCAAACATTTTAAAAATTCTTTTTAACATTCTTATGATAGTAGTTTACATGAAGTCTTTGTTTACTACATCCAACATCTGAGCGACCTCAGAGACAGTTTGTACTGACTTTTTTCTTTATATGAGTCACATGTTCTTCTTTCTTTGCATTTTTCATGAGATTTTGTTGAAAACTGGACACTTTAAATAATACGTTGTAGCTTTTCTGGATTCTGACTTCCACCCGCAGGAGTTGCGTTGTTGCTATTTTCTGTCTTTCGTTTATTACTTTTCAGGACTAATTAAATAAATTCTATCTCCCTGAGAGTGTGCAGCCACTGAAGCCTCCGTTCTATTTTTAATTATTTTCTTCATTTTTAAGCCTGGCTTCCCAGGAGTCGCCCAGGGTCAGCATACCTTGATGGCCACCCAATAATTGGGCAGGGGTTTTACTTAAATGTCTTGAGTCAGTAGGGCTTCCAATTTTTGCTAAGGGGATCTGTACATGGATTGGATCACATATTCAAGTTTCAGGCACTTTACAGGCTGCTTTGACTTTCACTTTCTGTTTATGTAGGGACTTGTGCTCAGCCAGGAACCAGCAGGTAACTGGGGCCATCTCTGACCTCTCCTGAGTGTGGGAAGCCTTTCAGATCCCCATGAATATATTAAGGCTTTCAAAGCCCAGTATCATTGGCCAGATGTATATTTTACATTTTTGGCTGGTTTACTGTTTACCCTAACCAGTATTGCTGCCTTCGGTGGCTGTGATGCCCGTCTTTTCCAAAGATTTGCCACTAATATTGTAATTGCTAACTAAATGCCCCAGGACTTTTCCATGGAGCTCCAAACTAGATCAACCACGTCAAGTGGCAGGAAGACCATTAGCCTTCACTGTTACCAAGACATGGAGGGTAGGGAGGGAAGAAAAGACAATGGATGCAGTCCCAAATTTAAATGCCACAGACCCTACTCTTCTAACCGATGTTCAAGAACACTTGAATAAGTGCTTTCAATTTACTGTATGCCTTTGCTTAATTTCCAGAGTTTCAAAATAGTTGGTGACAATTCTGTCACTTTTACCACCACATTTTGGAGGTCAGGATTTTCCACGTTTCTCACTCTGAAATTCTAAAAGTTCCACCTTCTGATAAACTTTAAAAAGAAATCAGATATCATCTAGTTATCTACTCAGATAGATGTTATTCAGAAGTCTAAGATTGTTACAGGCATTATATTATTTTATATCCTGTCTAACAATAATAATAATAAAATCCTCCATTTCCAAGTAAGAAGAATTGGAATTGACTTTTTTTTTTTTCCTTTCTGGCAGTAAACTTAAAACAAAAAAACTTTAAAACACTCATGTTTAAATTTTTTGAAGTGTTTTTAATAATTGTGTGTTAATTTTTAATAATATGAAAGAGATTATAACTAATTGGCTTCTGTATTGTTAAAATATATATACATGTAATATTTTGATAAAAATTAAAGCTAAATAAAAATCTGAATTAAATGTAACCAATTAGGAGGGATGGCTTTTGATTTGATTAAAAGATAAACACAGAATAGAAACAAGTAAACATATTTCTGATTTTATACAACATATACATTTGTTTTAGGATTAAACCAGTATAACAAAAAAAATACACACACACACACACATATATATCTCATTATGTTATAACAAAGATCAATGAAAGCATTAAGGAGGGAGAAACTCATTTTGCCTGAGAATATAAGGTAAGATTTGACAAAGAGTTTTTTTGATAATAGAGAAGAGAGAGAACGACATTTTAAATACAGAGATTGGCATCTACCAAAATACAGGACTATAAAATTACCTAATGTTTCCAGGAAAGACCAAGTGGCTGGAATGTAGAGGAGACAGGGCTAAAATTCTAAGAAAATGGGATAAGAAAATTCAGTGGATGCTACTGCAAAGGATCTTCAAAGTCCTACTAAAAGGTATGAAATTCATCTATCAAGTAATCTGAGAAATGACTTGATAAAATCTGTATATGAGAAATACAATTCTGCAAACAACAGAAGGGATGAAGTTATGAATAGCAGAAGAGAAAACAAATGGAAAGTCAAATCATTATTTAAAAGTTGGTGTTTTTTAACTCCACAATGTCTATATTGTAGACCTTGTTTCACTTAGAAAAACAAAGATTTTCTTCATTTAATATTGAGATATTTTCCACAAAACATGACATTTGTGGGACTATTTTTCAACTTCTAGAGTTCTGAGTCACTTAAACATAATAAAAAAGATAACGTTGATACACACATGTCATCCCATTAAATGCCTTATTTATTTCTGCAGAGAAAAAATAAACACAAAATAATATAAAACTAAAAGAAATGGAAGGAAAATATCTGGTGCCAATCTCTGACACTAGTCAAGTTATTAGCAAAGCCAGCCCTATGTTTTATTATCTGTAAAGTGAATAAGTTAGTTAAAAGACTTCAAAAGTCTCACCCAGATTTAGATTGAACCCTTTATGGGTATTTTCATAAGTTCACTATTAGAAAATTACACAGGTCAACTTAGTTGGCTTGTTCAAGCAAACTATTTTACTTTACCCAAAAAACAGCACATAAATCCTTGATACTAGTTCCAACTTGCAGATCTTTAAGTTTGCTGTCAAACCAATGAAGCTGTTTACATTTCGCAGCTTTTATCCGTGTTGAACCTATATATAAACAAGTAAAAAAACTTATGACATATTCAAATAACTAAAACCCATACATAAAACATACATACACACCCTAATACATTTAGTTGATCCTGAAATGGCAAATGAGTTATTTTTGAACAAGCTAAAGTCAATCTCATTAATTAAAAGACACAATCTTCTAAAACAGTGTTGTCCTGAAGAACATTCGGTAATAATGAAAACTTTCCATATCTGCACAGTCCAATACTGTAGCCACTGTCTACACGTGGTTATTAAATACTTGAAATGTAGTTCCTATGACTGAGTAAATAAAATTTTAATTTATTTTAAAATTTAGCCACACTTGATTTGCTCTAAAATATGAGGAAATAATCTTTGGATATAACTAAAACTATTTTGTGCCAATGAAACGTACTATAATCAGGAGAGTATTTGATTTCTTTGACTTTAGATGTATTTTTCAGTGTTTCCAAGAAAATTTTAACAGTTATTATTTTATCTTACAACAATTCTAAGGTAGTCAATACATTAAATGCTAGGTAACTAGATTTAAATATGCTTCAGTTTTCAAGACACTGTATGAACTATACATATAAAGCATTATTAAAAGGAAATAATGAGAAACAAAAATATGCACTAATTATAATGAAATTCTGGGCCAGTTGTGGTGGCTTACACCTGTAATCTCAACGTGTTGTGCAGCTAAGGTGGAAGGATAGCTTAAGGTCAGGAGTTTAAGAACAGTCTGGGCAACATAACAAGACTCTATCTCTAGAAAGAAAAGCAAAAATTTTAAAAACTTGCTGAGCATGGTGGCATGCACCTGTAGTCCAAGCTACTCTGGATGTGAGGCAGGAGGATGACTTGAGCCCAGAAGTTTGAGGCTGCAATGATCTGTGATCATACCACTGTACTTAGCCTGAGTGACAGAGGAAGGCCCTGTCTCAAAACTAAATAAAAAGAAGAAGACATTCTGGTACATAAATCCAGTAATATTTGGCTGTAATCCTGATTTATTTGCTTAAATAATACTAGCACTTGACACTGTATCTCTATGACAAACCACTACAGCGAGAGGCATACCCATTTTATAAAAAATGTAGTATAGTCATTCTATGAGAATAAGAACCATGGTGGAAGAAACTACTATCCTCCAATTTAATAAATTACATTTTATAGTCACCTGGCATATTGTGTGGAAAGCATGACAATGGTATTAATGTAAACCATGCAACGAGAGTGGCAGAAAGAAAACGAATCCACCAAGTCCATAGCCATTCTGTACTGCCATTTGTGCCTGTAGTGCTTTAATAGAGAAAAATGAAAAGAATAATCAACTTTAGGTATTTGATTACAACAAAACCATAATCAAACAGAGTGGAGAAAGTGAGAGTGAGAGAGGGAGGGTTGGAAAGTGAGACAGAAATGGATTTTTTTTGGTTAATTTGTCACTATTGTTTGTTTTGTTGAGAGGGAGTAATTGTGAGTCCCCAATTATATGCTTGTTTTGTCTTATAGAATCCTAATCTTTTCCCTTTTCCTTCTTTTTCTTGGCACCACTTAGGTAGCAAAAGGTACTTGTTTGTTCCTAGTTAACTTTTTTTCTCCACCAGAAGCTATGTATTTGGAACACTATCTTTTAAAATCTCACCTCTCCTTGAAAAACATTCTTAAAAATCAAGCACTTAGACCTTTATGACACACCTGGCCCTTTATGTTGCACAAGTGAAGCTTTTTATGGCATTTAATCCTTTCAATCACAAATATTTTGAAATCTCTTTCTTCTAGTCCCTTCTGTGAACTTTCAGATTTCGTGTGAATGTATCCTTCTAGTTATTATTCCAAATCACCCTTAGGACCCTTTGCTGTCTTCTGTCTTCTGTGCAATTTTTCTTCATCTGCCTTTGCTCACCATAAAGCCTTACAGTGGGGAAGGTTATATGGGAAAGTCAAGGATTCTATGCTGGGATTTGTTATTATTCTAGATTTACTCATAATTATTTTGTAGTTTAAGCATACTTTGTCTTCGATTAATGCTGAAGCCATGGATTTGTGGAGAGTTTTCATAGTTGTGAAGCTATTCTGTCATTTAAGGAGTAGATTAGGGGGAGTTGATTAATACATAGACACCGTTGTCTTCTACTCCACATACATTTAACACCCCCTCCAAACAGCCGCTGTGGGAGAATGCTCACATCCATGGGAACCATAGTTCTGGAAGTGCTGGTTTTTCATTGGTGTTTCTATTACCAACCAAGATCTGGTGAATAACTTGCTTGCAGACCTTGTATTTCATAGGAATGTAGAGAATGTACACTGTCTTATTCACTGATGGGACAACTCATTATTAAGGGTAGAAATTCCAATTTTCCTAGGGTTGCAGTCTTGATTGTCATTACCCACTTGTCATATATATATATATATATATATATATATATATATATATATATCTGCATATGCTACACTCAGGGAGTTTCAATTCCATATTGTCACTAGGGGAGTATGTTTCCTCATTGGTTATAGTAGTCAGGAGTTTTTTTCACTTTTGAACCCAGCTATGTATTCTAACTATATACATTATATTACATGTGATTATTACATATGTGTATATAATTGTGTACCCAAAAGAGGTAGGGAAATCAACTAAAAAAACTATCAATTGTGATAAACAATATAATGGTTACATATAAAATATAGATATTCCATTCACAATACTAAAAAAATGTATGAAATGCCTAGGAATAGGTTTAATGGAATATGTTCAATAAAGGAAATTATAAATCTTTATTGAAGGGTATAAAAGAACAGAGAAAAGAAAGTAACATACCATATGCATGAAAAGATAACAGTCCTAATGTGGTCCATAAATTCAAGTAATTCAAATCAAAATGCTTTGATTAAAACCTTAGATTATAAAATTTAGATTGAAGAGTCATTTTGCAAACATAGCCCCAATGTTGCATGAAAAACAGTAATAAATGGATATTTCTCCTACCAAATAGCAAACTATACAATAAAGCTTTAGTAACTAAAATATTGTAACATTGGCATGGGAATAGAAATGTGTATCAGGGAATAGATTAAATGAGACAAGAAGGAAATTTACGGATACAGGTAACTTTAATTTATGACAAAGATGGTATTTAATATCAATAAAAAACACATAATGATAGATAAATGTCATCAGTACAATCAGATATCCTCTTGAAGAAAAAAGAGAAGCTTGGCCCATGCCTCTTATATGCAAAAATAAACTGAAATTGAATGTTAAATATCAACATACAAACACATTTACAAAAGTACTAGAAAAAATATAGTCAAATATTTTAATAAGTTTATGGAGCATAAGAACTTCTTGTCCTAGCCAGAGCAATTAAACAAGAGAAAGAAATAAAAGGCATCCAAATCAGTAAAGAGGAAGTCAAACTGTTACTGTTCACCAATGATATGATCATATACCTAGAAAACCATAAAGACCCATTCAAAAAGCTCCAAGAACTGATGAATTCAGTAAAGTTTCAGGATAATGTATCAATGTACATAAATCAGTAGCACTGCTATACACCAACAGTGACCAATCAGGAACTCAATCTTTTTTACAACAGCTGCAATAAAATAAAATAAAATAAAATAAAATAAAATAAAATAAAATACTTAGCAACATACCCAACCAAGGAGGTGAAAGACCACTACCAGGAAAACTACAAAGCACTGCTGAAAGAAATCACAGGTGACACAAATGAATGGAAGCACATTCCATGCTTATGAATGGATAGAATCAATATTGTGAAAATGACCATACTGCCAAAAGCAATCTATTAATTCAATGCAATTTCCATCAAAGTACCAACATCATTTTTCACAGAACTAGAGAAAACAATCCTAAAATTCACATGGAACTGAAAAAGAGCCTGCATAGCCAAAGCAAGACTAAGGAAAAATAACAAATCTAGAGGCATCACACTACCTGACTTCAAAATATACTACAAGGCTGTAGTCAGCAAAACAGCATGGTACTGGTATAAAAATAGGCACATAGACCAATGGGACAGAATAGAGAACCTATAAATAAAGCCAAATACTTGCAACCAACTGATCTTTGACAAAGCAAACAAAAACTTTAATTGGGAAAAGGGCATCCTATTCAACAAATGGTGCTTGGATAATTGGCAAGCAACATATAGAAGAATGAAACTGGATCCTCATTACCCATTTATATAAAAATTGACTCAAGTCTTACCTTATACAAAAATCAACTCAAGATGGATCAAAGACTTAAATTTAAGACTTGACATCATAAAAATTCTAGAAAATAACATTATAGAAACTCTTCTAGATATTGGCTTAGGCAAAGAGTTAATGAACAAGAATCCCAAAGCAAATCCTAAAAGCAAAAATAAAGATGAGACCTAATTAAACAGAAAAGCTTCTGCAGAGCAAAAGAAATAATCAGCAGAGAAAACAGACAACCCACATTGTGGGAGAAAATATTTGCAAACTATGCGTATGACAGAGGACTAATATCCAGAATCAACTAGGAATTCAAACAAATCAGCAAGAAAAAAACAATCCCATCAAAAAGTGGGCAAAAGACATCAAATTCTCTAAAGGCAATATATAAATGCCCAACAAACATATGAAAAAATGCTCAATATCACTAATTAGCAGGGAAAGACAAGTTAAAACCACAATGAGATACTACCTTACTCCTGCAAGAATGCCCATAATTAAAAAATAAAAATTAGTAGATGTTGGTGTGGATGTGGTGAGAAAGGAATACTTTTACACTGCTGGTGGAAATGTAAACTAGTACGATCACTGTGGAAAACAGTATGGAGATTTCGTAAAGAACTGAAAGTAGAACTACCATTTGATCAAACAATCTCACTGCTGGGTATCCACCCAGAACAAAATAAGTCATTATATGAAAAAGATGCTTGCACATACATGTTTATAGTAGTACAACTTGCAATTGCAAAAATATGGAACCAACCTAAAAGCCCATCAACAAATGAGTGGATAAAGAAAATGTGGTATATATACACCATGGAATACTACTCCGCCATAAAAAGGAACAAAATAGTCCGGGCACGGTGGCTCACCTGTAATCCCAGCACTTTGGGAGGCCGAGGCAGGGGGATCACCTGAGCTCAGGAGTTCAAGACCAGACTGACCAACGTGGAGAAACCCCATCTCTACTAAAAATACAAAATTATCCGGGCGTGGTGGCACATGCCTGTAATCGCAGTTACTTGGGAGGCTGAGGCAGAAGAATTGCTTAAACCCGGGAGGCGAAGGTTACAGTGAGTTGAGATCGCACCATTGCACTACAGCCTGGGCGACAAGAGCAAAATTCAGTCTCAAAAAAAAAAAAAAAAAAAAAAAAAAAAGAAAAGAAACAAAATAATGGCATTTGCAGCAACTGGACGGAATTGCGCATGTTCTCACTCATTAGTGGGAGCTAAGCTATGAGGATGTAAAGGCATAAGAAGAAATGTAATGGACTTTGGAGACTTGCAGGGGAGGGTAGGATGGGGGGTGAGGGATAAAAGACTACACATTGAGTATAGTGCACACTTCTCAGGTGGTAGGTGCACCAAAATCTCAGAAATAACCACTAAAGAACTTATTCACATAACACCTGTTCCCCCAAAACTATCGAAATAAAAAAAACAGAACTTCTTAAGAAAGAAAGAACATTCAAAGTTTATGGAAAGAAAAATATTGATATAATTTATGATATAAAAACTTTTAAAGTTTGTATAATATACCATATACAAAGTTTAAGGACAGATTGGGAGAAATTATTTGTCATAGGTCTAGCAAACAATTCATATCCATAATAAGTGAAGAATTTTTATAAATCTATAAGAAATAATGAACCAATATAAAAATAAGACAGAATATAAGCAGCAATTTCAAAAAAATACAGAAGGCTAACATACATACTGAGTTCTAATAATACATTCTCTTTGAGTAATTTAATAGAAGGGACTATTTAAGTGACATAAGGAAAGTTTAAAGAAATCTGAATAGAAAGAGATGGTATCCTGGGTCTTGCAACAGAAGACAGCCATTTCCACCTGAAAAGGTGCCTGAAGAGGCAAGAGGAGACAGAAGTTAAGTGAACTCTACAGGTGGTTGTATCAGAAGGTCATAAGACAAATGTAGCCTTTATTAAAGAGACACCACCAAGCCATTGAGATTCATCAGGAAAGGAGAGGAAAGAATAAATATCCAGATTTAAGTTTCCTCAAGCTCTCAGATCTCTTGCCAGTGCTCTTCACAAGCCAAGCCTAAAACTAAGCTAGATTGTAAAGGAGACCAATGATGTCGTCTATAATAGATCAGCCTCTTTAGGTACAGAGCAGAGTGGAGAAAAGTAGAGAGTGGAACTATGGCAGCAAACTGATGATATCCAACACACCCCATCACTTTTGTACCTCAGAATCTATTAGTGCTCTTTGCTGGAAAAAATAAAATTCTTGGGTGAGAAAATTCTTGAGATAACTACACCAAATCCTGTTAGCTATTATACAATTATGGCATTATAACAATTCAAATATATTTGCAACTGAAAACTAAAACATTGTTATAGAAGACGTTGTTAGTGTCCCATTTGTATTATGTCACCTAGGCATTCATCACTCCCATATATAGCAAATGAATAACTTTGAATAGCAGGAACTCTATGCTTGGCCCAGTTCTCAGAGAGCAGGTCAGAAATCCTAGGGCTTAATATTAACTCCAGGAGCATCGCTTGACCAACAATTTCCAGGAGTTAGTGGAGATATATATATACACACACATGGGATAACTCTTATCTTATCTTACACTGTCCGCCAGAGTTCTCCAGTGGGATTGAGTCCTAGTTGCCCCAAGCAGTAAATTGCTCAATATAACGAACACTTTATTGTCTTTTTTAACTTCCTGTGCTTATTTCCACACTACCCTATCATGCTTCCTAGTATCATTTCTCAAATTAATAGTGTGCCCTCACGTATTTATCTCAATTCTTTGTCTCAAGTACGTTGAGAGAAAGGTATTATGTCTAAAATAGTTACCATTACCAGGGCTCATCATATAACCTAGAAGAATAAAAATTAGAAGAAAATTAACACAAAAACCTAGTTGCTACTGTCCCTGCATCATTAGTAGTGACAAGGTCTGAGGTTACCATCACATCTTCCTTCATTCACCATCTATTTTATGAATACCTTACCCTCAGCTAGTACCTTGGTTGGAAAGAATACTTCATCTGGTGAGGTGACCCAAACTATCATTCCTATAAGATCTGAGCCTTAGTGGTATTTTCTTTAATGACTTGAGGCAGTTATTCATTAAAAAGAACTACTGGACAATGTGAATACTAAGAATCAAATAAATCCCCTGGATTTCAAACAAAGTTATGCCTGTCTCTGCTATATAGCAGAAACCCATTCCTCCCCAACCAGTAACTCAGAATATTCACATCAGTTAGTACTGTGATTCTCTTTTTTCTTTTTAACTTTTATTTTAAGTTCATGGGTACAAGTGCAGGATGTGAAGGTTTGTTAAATAAGTAAATGTGTGTCGGGGGGTTTGTTTTACAGATTATTTCATCAACCAGCTATTAAGTCTAGTATCAATTAGATACTTTTTCTGATCCTCTTCCTCCCCCCACCCCACCCTCTGCCCTCCAGTGGGCCCCAGCTGTTTTTCCCATCTATGTGTCTATGTGTTCTCGTAATTTAGCTCCCACTTGTAAGAGAGAAAATATGGTATTTGGTTTTCTATTCCTGCATTAGTTTACTAAGGATGATGGCCTCCGACTCCATTCATATCCCTCCAAAGGACACAATCTCGTTCCTTTTTATGGCTGCATAGTATTCCATGGTGTATATTTACCACATTTTCTTTGTCTAGTCTATCATTGATGGGCATTTAGATCAATTCTATTTATTTGCTATTGTGAATAATGCTGCAATGAACATACCATGAACAACCAGCATGTGTCTTTCTAATTGGATGATGTTTATCTTTGGGTATATACCCAGTAATAGGATTGCTAGGTTGAATGGTATTTCAGTCTCTAGGTCTTTCAGGAATTACAGCACTGTCTTCCACAATGGTTGAACTAATTTATACTCCTACCAAGAGTGTAAAAGAGTTCCTTTTTCTCCACAGCTTCACCAGTATCTGTAAATTTTTGACTTTTTAATGTGACTTGTGTGAGATAGTACCTCATTGTGGTTTTGATTTGTATTTCTCTAATGATTAGTGATGTTGAGACTTTTTTCATATGATTGTGGGCCACATGTAAGTCTTCTTTTGAGAAGTGTCTGTTCATGTCCTTTGGCCACTTTTTAATGGAGTTGTTTTTTTCTTTTTTTCCTTGTAAATTTATACTCCTTATCAATGCTGGATATTATTAGACTTTGGTCAGATGCATAGCTTGTCAAAATTTTCTCCCATTCTGTAGGTTGTCTGTTTACTCTGTTGATAGTTTCTTTTGGCTGTTCAGTAGCTCTTTAGTTTAATTATATCTCAATCATCAATTTTTGCTTTTGTTGCAATTGTTTTGGTGTCTTCACCATGAAATCTTTGCCCATGCCTATTCCTGAATGGTACAGCCTAGGTTTTCTTCTAGGGTTTTTATAGCTTTGGGTTTTACATTTAAGTCTTTAATCCATCTTGAGTTGATTTTTGTATATTGTGATTTTTTGCATATGGTGTATATGAAGTTCTGATTCCTTTGTAAACCTCGTCTTTACCAAAAATACAAAAACATTATCCTGGTATGATGATGCATGCCTGTAGTCCCAGCTACTCCAGAGGTGGGAAGATCACCTGAGTCCAGGAATCGAGGCTTTAATGAGCTGTGATTACACCACTGCACTCCAGCCTGGGTGAGAATCTCTTAAAAAAAAATAACAAAACTGGTGGCAGGCAAGAGATCTTTTGCAGGGGAACTTCCATTTATAAAACCATCAAATCTCATGAGACTTATTCACTACATGTGAGTACAGTATGAGGAAAACTGCCCCTACAATTCAATTATCTCCACTTGGCCCCACCCTTACCATGTGGGGATTATTACATTGAAGGTGAGATTTGGGTAAGGACACAGCCAAACCGTATCAGTGTCCTTGAATGTTCTTTTGTATTTGTATGGTATCAGTAGTAATATCTCCCATTTCATTTCTAATTGAGGTTATTTGAATCATCTTTCTTTCTTTCCTGATTAATCTCATTAATGGTCTATATATTTTGTTTATCTTTTCAAAGAACCAGCTTTGTGTTTCATTTATCTTTTGTATTTTTTGTTTCAATTTCATTTAGTTCTGCTCTGATCTTTGTTATTTCTTTTCTTCTGCTGATTTTGTGTTTGGTTCATTCTTGTTTCTCTAGTTCCTTGAAGTGTGACCTTAGATGGTCTAATCATGCTCTTTCAGAGTTTTTTATGTAGGCATTTAATGTTATAAACTTTCCTTTTAGCATTGCTTTTGCTGTATCCCAGGGGTTTTGATAGGTTTGTGTCACTATTATCGTTCAGTTCAAAGAAATGTTTAATTTCCATATTGATTTCATTATTGATCCAGTAATCATTCAGGAGCAGGTTGTTTAATTTCCATGTATTTGCATGGTTTTGAGGTTTCCTTTTGGAGTAGATTTCCAATTTCATTCCACTGTGGTCTGAGAGGATACTTGATATGCTTTCAATTGTCTTAAATTTATCGAGACATATTTTGTGGCCTATCATACAGTCTATCTTAGAGAATGTTTCATGTGTTGATGAAAAGAATATATCCTGCAGTTGTTGGGTAGAATGTTCTGTAAATATCTGTTAAGTCCATTTGTTCTAGGGTATATTTTAAGTCCATTGTTTCTTTGTTGACTTTCTGTCTTGATGACCTATCTAGTATTGTCAGTGGAGCATTGAAGTCCCCACTATTACTGTGTTGTCATCTCTCTCATTTCTTACATTGAGTAGTAATTATTTTAAAAGTTTAGGAGTTCCAGCATTAAGTGCATATATATTTAGGATTGTGACATTTTCCTGTTGAACTAGACTTTTTATCATTTTATAACATCCCTCTTTTTCTTTTTTAACTGTTGTTGCTTTAAAGTCTGTTTTGTCTGATATAAGCTACACCTGCTCACTTTTAGTTACCATTTGCATGGAATATCTTTTTTTACCCTTTCACTTTAAGTTTATGTGAGTCCTTATGTATTATGTGAGTCTCTTGAAGACAGCAGGCACTTGGTTTTCTTCTAGGGCTTTTATGGTTTCAGGTCTTACGTTTAAGTCTTTAATCCATCTTGAGTTAATTTTTGTATAAGGTGTAAGGAAAAGATCCAGTTTCAGCTTTCTACATATGGCTAGCCAGTTTTCCCAGCACCATTTATTAAATAGGAAATCCTTTCCCTATTGCTTGTTTTTATCAGGTTTGTCAAAGATCAGATGGTTGTAGATGTGTGGTGCTATTTCCGAGGCCTCTGTTCTGTTCCATTGTACTATATGTCTGTTTTGGTACCAGTACCATGCCGTTTTGGTTACTGTAGCATTGTAGTATAGTTTGAAGTCAGGTAGCTCGATGCCTCCAGCTTTGTTCTTTTGGCTTAGGATTGCCTTGCCTGTGCAGGCTTTTTTTTTGGTTTCACATGAAGTTTAAAGTAGTTTTTTCCAATTCTGTGAAGAAAGTCATTGGTAGCTTGATGGGGATGGCATTGAATCTATAAATTACTTTGGGCAGTAAGGCCATTTTCACGATATTGATTCTTCGTATCCATGAGCATGGAATATTCTTCCATTTGTTTGTGTCCTTTTTTATTTCGTTGAGCAGTGGTTTGTAGTTTTCCTTGAAGAGGTCCTTCATATCCCTTGTAAGTTGGATTCCTAGGTATTTTATTCTCTTTGTAGTAATTGTGAATGGGAGTTCATTCATGATTTTGCTCTCTGTCTGTTCTTGGTGTATAGGAATGTTTATGATTTTTGCACATTGATTTTGTATCCTGAGACTTTGCTGAAGTTGCTTATCAGCTTAAGGAGATTTTGGGCTGAAATGATGGGGTTTTCTAAGTATACAATCATGTCATCTGCAAACAGGGACAATTAGACTTCCTCTTTTCCTAATTGAATACCCTTTAATTCTTTCTCTTGCCTGATTGCCCTGGCCAGAACTTCCAATACTATGTTGAATAGGAGTGGTGAGAGAGGGCATCCTTGTCTTGTGCCAGTTTTCAAAGGGAATGCTTCCAGGTTTTGCATATTCAGTATGATATTGGCTGTGGGTTTGTCATAAATAGTTATTTTGAGATACGTTCCATCAATCCCTAGTTTATTGAGAGTTTTTAGCATGAAAGGCTGTTGAATTTTGTCGAAGGTCTTTTCTGCATCTATTGAGATAATCGTGGTTTTTGTCATCAGTTCTGTTTATGTGATGGATTTTGTTTATTGATTTGCATATGTTGAACCAGCCTTGCATCCCAGGGATGAAGCCGATTTGATCATGGTGGATAAGCTTTTGGATGAACTGCTGGATTCGGTTTGCCAGTATTTTCTTGAGGATTTTCGCATTGATGTTCATCAGGGATATTGGCCCTTTGGTATCAGGATGATGCTTGCCTCATAAAATGAGTTAAGGAGGATTCCCTCCCCCTTTCTATTGTTTGGAATAGTTTCAGAAGGAATGGTACCAACTCTTCTTTGTACCTCTGGTAGAATTCAGTTGTCAATCTGTCTGGTCTTGGACTTTTTTTCGTTGGCAGGCTATTAAATATTGCCTCAATTTCAGAGCCTGTTACTGGTCTATTCAGAGATTCAACTTCTTCCTGGTTTAGTCTTGGGAAGGTCTATGTGTCCAGGAATTTATCCATTTCTTCTAGATTTTCTAGTTTATTTGCATAGAGGAGTTTATAGTATTCTTTGATGGTAGTTTATATTTCTGTGGGATCAGTGGTGATATCCCCTTTATCATTTTTTATTGTGTGTATTTGATTCTTCTCTCTTTTCTTCTTTATTAGTCTTACTAGCAGTCTATCTATTTTGTTAATCTTTTCAAAAAACCAGCTCCTGGATTCACTAATTTTTTGAAGAGTTTTTTTGTCTCATGGAATGTTCCCTTGAGCAGGATATGTGGTACTCTCCTGCTTCCCCTAGGGATGGGGCTTCCTGAAAGCTGGATTGTTGCGATTATTATTTCTCTTCTGGTCTAGCTACCCAGTGGAATTACCAGGCTTCAGGCTGGTACTGGGGAGTGTCTCTAAAGAGTCCTATAATGTGATTTTCTTAAGGCCTGTCAGCCATGGAATCCGGCACCTGTTCTGGTGGAGATAGCAGGGGAATGCAGTGGACTCTGTTAAGGTCCTTGGTTGTAGTTTTGTTTACTGCACTGGTTTTCTCGATTGTCGTTTGTGCTTGTAATAAAAGTGTCATGTGGAGAGACTCAGGACCTCTGTTAGCCAGGATGTTATAGGCAGTGGAGTTAACTGTTGTTTTCTCCTTTCTTGGGGCATGGCTGTTCTTTCATGAGTTGTTGTAATGATTTCTCCATGGTCATTTTTTGCATGAGCCCATTAATGAAGACATAGGTTGGTTTTTAAAAAAGAGACGGAGGCTCACTGATATGAACAGGATTGGTCATATTGTTCAACTGACCTGAGAACCTTCCAAAGTAAATCCCTTCTTCATGTGCCCCTTCAGAGAAGTTCAATCACATGTTCTTCTTACCACCTATTTTCCAATCTTGCTCTAAGTCTCTAACTACCCAAACAAGCTGAATATAAATCATTAGATATTTATACTTCAGGCCATCTCTCTTATATTAAGTGGACAACCTTAATACAGGACAGCCTGAAGTTCTAACTGCTAGAAGGATTTCCTGTATCTTAAGGCCACTGTTTAGTGAAGCCATAATGGAGTGGCCATTCCTTTCTGAACATTCACACACTTAAATGTTTCTTTTTCTCTGGAAATATTCTCTAGCATTGTTAAAATAACCTATACAACCCAGAATTTTTTAAAATTACTTTGTCATTTGAATTAAATGCTATGCCCACTTAATTTCCTAAAGCCTTAATCCCAATCCACAACCTGTGATAATTTTAATAACTATGTCCAATTTATCACTAGCAAGAATATCTGTGCACACGAACATTCAACATAGTTCTGGAACCCTATTATTGCTACTTCTGATACTGCTTCTAATATCACTCAGAATCCTGGTAGAAAATGTATACTTAACTCACACTAGATCATCTGAAGAGGGATAAGGGAACTATTTTTAGTAATGTGGGCAGACTTCAGGGAAAATAACAAGGCATAGTATAACATTCTGGGGCTAGCAATAGTAGCAACCTCTTATCACAGCCCTGAATGTCATTGGAACAATACTTAATAAATGTTGACGGTATCCTGCTGATAGCCATGACCTTCAGAAGAGAAATACAACCAATCTAGGTACAAGCCTTCAAGAAGAACCTGAAAGAATAAATGCCGTAATCTTAAGCTTCCCCTGCCTTCTCATCTGCCAGTGACTCTCAGTGGCAAAACCTAAGTGAAATCTAGAGTACAGAGGAATACATTGAGGCTGTCAATACAGGTCAGCCTCCCTGAGCAGAGGAGGATGGAGAAGATGTTAGAAAGATGAAGAGTAAATTTAGAGAGGCAAACAAAATATATTCAGCACATAGCTTATTCCCTGAAAACTTATCTATTCCCTTTTATGATATTTGTCTGGTAGTTACCAAAAATTTATACTAGCTTGGTAAGAACCCAAGTGAGTTGCCAGGGGACCTAGCAGGATAGTTTCCAGGTAGTATCTGTAGCAATAAAAAACCATGGAACCATTCTTTGGTATCTCAGTTTCTACTAGTTCTTCCTTCATATGAACTCAGAATTTCAGAAATGGAAGGTTTACTTCTCTATTTTCTTAAAGTGGTAGGTATAGCTCCTTAATTAACTCCATCATCTCAAAAAGAGAACAAGAAAAGTTGAAGAGGAGGTAACTGATGGTACTAGTTCCCAATATATAATTAAAATACAGTTTTAAAATATATATTTATAAAACTATTGCAAGGAAATAGCAGAATTACAGCAGAATTATTGTAAATGAAACAGAGCCTGGGAAAACCATAGAGAAAATAAACAAAACAGAGAGATGGTTTTTTAAAAGAGATTAACAAAATTGACAAACCTTGGCCAGAGAAATTAAGAAAAAGGAGATAAGACTGAAATAACAAAAATCAGAAATGAGCGGAAGACTTTACAACTAAATGCCACAGAAATAAGAAGAATCACAAGAAACTACTATGAATAATTTTATCCCAACAAATTAGATAACTTAGAAGACATGGATACATTTCTAGAAACATTCAACCTACCAACAAAATGATGAAGAAACAAAATATCTGAACAGACCTGTAACTAGTAAGGTGATTGAATCAACTCTCAATAACCTCCCAAAAAAGGGAAGCCCAGGGCCAAATAGCTTCACTGGAGAACCGTACCTAATATTTCAATAAGCATTAACAATAATCCTCCTCAAAATCCTCCAAGTAATTGAAGAGGAGGGAACACTTCAAATTCTTTCTATGTGGCCAACCCACTCTAATACTAAACCTAGACAAAGATACTACAAGAAAACTACAGACTAATATCTCTGATGAATACTGATGAAAAAATTCTAATCAAAACACAAGCAAATTGAATGTAACAGCATATTAAAGGGATTATACATCATAATCAAGTGGGATTTATTCCTGGAATATAAAGGTGGTTCAGCATATGAAAATAAATCAGTATAATACACCACATTAACATAATAGAGAAAAACCACATGATCATATCAATTGATTCAGAAAAAGCATTTGACAAAATTCAATGCCCTTTTATGACAAAAACACTGAGAAAACTAGGAATACAAGGAAATTACACCTCAACCTAGTAAAGGTCTTATATTAGAAGCCTACAGTTAACATCATGCTCAATGGTGAAAATCAGCAAGTTTTCTAAGATCAGGAAGAAATCCATAGTTTGTTCTCCCCATGTTCAACACAGTACTGGAAGGTCCTAGCCAGAAAAATTGGAGAAGAGAAAGAAATAAAAGGCATCCAAATTGGAGAAGAAGAAGTAAAATTATCTCTGTTCTCAGATGACATGATCTTATATATAGAAAACCCTAAGGATCATACATACATGCATACACATACCGTATGCCTAACTATTAGAACTACTAAATGAATTTAGTAAAGTTGCAGGATACAATATCAACACAAAAATATCAGTTGCATTTCCATACACTAACAATGAACAGTGTACAAGGAGAAAGACTTGCACATTGCAAACTATAACACATTGCTGAAAAAAAGTAAAGACACAAATAGATGTAAAGCTATCCCATGTTTATGGATTAAACACGAGAGTTAATATTAATATTCTTAGAATTAGAATATTGCTAAAATGCTTATACAGCCCAAAATGAAACACAGATTTAATGCAATCCCTATCAAAACTCCAATGGCATTTTTTACAAAAATAGGAAAAATTCATGTGGAATCAGAAAAGACCCTGAACAGCCAAATCAGTGTTGAAAAAGAAAAACAAAGTTGGAGGCATAGCACTTCCTGATTTCAAATATATTGCAAAGCTACAGTCCTCAAAACAGTAGGGTACTGGTATAAAGACCGACACATAGACCAATGAAATAGAACAGAGAACCCAGAAATAACCCCTCATATATATGGTCAAATGATCTTTGACGGGGTGCCAAGGCTACACAATGTGCAAAGAATTGTCTTCAAAAAACAATGTTGGGAAAACTGGATATCCACATGCAAAAAATGAAGTTGGACCCTTACCTTACATCATATACAAAAATTAACTCAAAATGGATTAGACATCTAAACACAAGGCCTGAAACCGTAAAATTCTTAGAGGAAAGCATAGGGAGAATGCTTAGTGACATTGGATTTGACGATTATTTTTAGGATATTACACCAAAAGCCTAGGCAGCAAACCAAAAACAGACGAATGCACTACACAGAACTTAAAAACTTTTTTGCAGTAAAGGAAACAATTGGTGAAGTGAAAAGGCAACCTGCAGAATGGCAGAAAACATTTGCAAACTGTGTATTGAAAAGAGGCTAATATGCAGAATATATAAAGAACTTCAACACAACAACAACAAAAAAGCAATCTGAATTAAAAATGGCCAAAGGACTTGGATTGATAAAAGAAGGTATACAAATGGCCAAGAAGCATTGAAAAGATACTCAACACCACTAATAATCAGGGAAATGCAAATCAAAACCATAATAAGGTATCACCTTGGATCCATTAGGATGGTCACTATCAGAAAAACAAACAAACAGAAAAAACAAGTATTGGTGAGGATGTGGAGAAATTGGAACCCTGTGCACTGCAGGAATGTAAAACGGTGCATTTTTTTAAAAAACAGTATAAAAGTTTTTCAAAAAAATAAAATTGGCAAAATAGACTTATCTTATGATCTAGCAATCCAATTTCTGAGTATATATACAAAAGAATTGACAACAGGATATCTGTGGGATATTTGTACACCTGTATTAATTGCAGCATTATTCACAATAGTAAAGAGCTGGAAACAACTTAAATGTCCATTGAAAAATGAATGAATAAAGCCAATGTGGTATGTACAATAATACAGTGGAGTATTATTCAGCCTTAAATTAAGAAGGATATCCTGTTATATGCTACAACATGCATGAAACTTCAAAATATTATTTAAAGTGAAATAAGTCAATCACAAAAAGACAAATACCGCATGGTTCCAGTTTTATAAGGTGTCTGAAACAGTCAAACTCTCAGAAACAGAAAGTAAAACAATGACTGCATTTTTGCAAGATGCAAAAATTCTAGATATATATTGAAAAACAATGTGCACATAGTTAACAGTGCTGTACTATACACTTAAAAATGTTTAAGATGTATACTTTAGATGTATTTATGTGTACAAATATGTGCATGTAAGTCACATTTGCATATACTTCTTCTAAAACTATAGTTATTACAAATTAAATATGTGTGTTTATTTGTAAGCTATGGTAGCTATTTAGTAAATGTTTTATACAATGTAAACAAAAGAAAGAAAAAATAATGCCTTACTTTGTTGCAGAAGTACTATTCTCAGGGACTTTAACTAGTGGTGCTCCTATCACATAACCCATACCATATCCAATCATTGACGTACACTCTGCAATACCTGTAAAATAAACAATGAACATCAAGCAATTTCATAAGCCAGCTTTGTTATGATAAAAAAGGACTGAAATCGATTATTTCTGAAAGATTTTCATAGCATTCTGTATTAGTCAGAGTTCTCCAGAGAAACAAAACCAGTAAAAGAGAGAGAAAAACAGTAATGGAAAACTAAACATCATTATGTTCTCACAAGTGGGAGCCATGCTATGAGAATGCAAAAGCATAAGAATGATATAATTGACTTTGGGGACTCGGGGGTAATGGTGAGAGGTGGGTGAGGGATAAAAGACTGCACATTGGGTATAGTGTACACTGCTTGGGGGATGGGTGCATCAAAATCTCATAAATCACCATTAAAGAGCTTATCTATGTAACCAGATACCACCTGTTCCCCCTGAAACTACTGAAATTAAAAAAAATTTTAAACACAAAAATAATAATCACCTTCAAAAAACAAAGAGAGAGAGAACAGAGAGATTCATTTTGAGGAACTAGTTCATACAAAATACAATTGTGAGGCCTAGCAAGTACCAAATTCGTAGGGCAGACCAGCAGGCTGGATGTTGCAGTTGATGTTACAGTCTTTAGGTAGAATTGCTTCTTCAGAAAACCTCAGTGTTTGCTCATAGAACCTTCAACTGATTGAATGAGGCCCACCCACATTATGAAATCAGTTTTGCTCAAATTCCGAGGATTGTAAATGTTCATCGCATCTAAAAACAACCATCACCAAAACATCTAGAGTAGTGTTTGCCCATACAACCAGGTGTCATAACCTAACCAAGCAAACACATAAAACTAACCATCATACGTATTATCCAATGCATGTAGTACAGAAACTCAGTATATAATTCATTATACTTTATTTAATATATATATTTAGTGTAATATACATAAAATATATTTAACTAGAAATTCAAAATGTCTTCTTTTATTTAATTTGGGGTGCTCTAGCAAGGTGATACTTTAAAGTTATCATTACTTCTGCACCCTTCACCTTAGCTACCAGGATGTGTCAATACACCTTCACAATAAGTATATAAAAACAACTTTAAATTTATTTTCAAAAGTGATAGTTAGATAACCCTGTACAAATAGATGATCTACCAGGACCAGAATCTATTGCAATATAAGAGAGTACAGATTATTCTGAGATATAGCCAGGATTACTTCTTATGGGATCCAGTAGCATAGACATTGTAAATAGGGATAGTATGCTATTATTAAGTGTACATATATATGAATATACATGTTTATAAATGTGCATACACATATACATAAAGAGTATAATTTTTATTACTTAAGAAGGTATTTTTTGTTTGTTTGTTTTTTTGTTTGAGAGTCTTGCTCTGTCACCCAGGCAGCAGTGGTGCGATCTTAGCTCACTGCAATCTCAACCTCCTGGGTTTAAGCAAGTCTCCTGACTCAGCCTGCAGAGTAGCTGAGATTACAGGTGCTCGCCACCATACCTGGCTAATTTTTTTGTATTTTTAGTAGAGACAGGGTTTCACTATATTGACCAGGCTGGTTTTGAACTCCTGAACTCAAGTGATCTGCCTGACTCAGCCTCTCAAAGTTCTAGGATTACAGGCATGAGCCACCATGCCTGGCCGAAAGTATGTATTATTTCAATTGCTCTATGTATTTTCGGTGACATTCAGGTGACATGTCTAGAAACCCAAATCTCAAACAATTCCTCAGAATTATGTGAATCAATGTGATTTGGAGGTTTGGTATACTAGTTATTTATTACAACGTTATCATAAGGGCCAATAGTACTTTTGTATCAGCTTAGATATGCATACCAAAATTCAAGGAAAATCAAAATGGGTCAATCATAATAGAGGAGGTAAAACTTGCCTACATAGATACCAGCTGAGTGTGTAGCAACGTTCTCATCAATAAAGGTTGTTCCAAGGATATAAAGAGGCATTCCTGCTATTCCCTGCATAGTCTGCCCAAGGGTGATGAAATACAGGTATTTTGATTGGAACGATGCATCACTGCTCTGGCAACCACTGACAACCTTCATTTCTGTGCAAATATCTTTTGAAAAGAGAATGATTACATTTTTGTTAATTGAACTCAAACATAAAACAAATGTGCAGCATTCTTTATCAAATATTTTACAGGCTATTTCCAAAATTAAGCTTTTTTCTTTAAGTTAACATTTAATTTACATTGAATGTAGTAGTACTACAATCAATCATCACGTTCTCAGAAAAATGCCATCACACATTTGGACCAGACACAGCACACACCTGTAGTACCAGCTACTCGGAAAGGTGAAGTGAGAGGATTGTGACAAGCCTGGGCAACATATTGTGACCCCGTCTCCAAAATAAAAGATAAAAAAAAAAAAAAGGAAGAAATTGTGTGGGAATCTTGCAAAAGATACATATATTATAAACCAAAACATAAATGTGCATGCATGATTGTATGTATGTGTGCACAGATATGTTTGTGTATTTATATATATGCATTTACACATACACATATTCCTCTTAAATTTGACATCTAATTCCCCTGACTTTTGACCCTAGGCTAAAAGTATTTCTAATGTTCTAGATTATCTGCGTTATCAAAGAGTACCTTCTGAGTTTAGTTTTATGTTCACCTCTTTAACAATCTTTATATTCACTTTGTCTCACTCTGATTAAATAATTTCCCATTTTAGACCCACTAACTTTCAGAACATATGTTCATAAGGACAAGGCATTATATAGTGAACATTTCTTTCCATTAGAGTTAGTCATTATGTGGTCATCCACTAGATTTTAATGTCTTTCAGGCCATAGTGTATTTCTTATACTTTTTTTATTTGCATGGTTATATAACAATATTAAGTAAATGCTTGTGTAATTAAATTTGTTTGTAGATTGGTAGATCTAGGCAATACTATTAGACTATATTGGCCATGGTCATTCGGGTTGACATTTAACAAAATGCTCTTAAAATAATATTGTGGAAACACTATTAAAGTGCATATTGCAATATAGTATACAAATGAAATTTTCAGCTGGTTTAGTATCCATGTGAAATGATTTTGACTCCATATAAAGTAGGAGGTAGTCTCTAGAACTGTGATTCAAATGCTGAAGGTTCAATTTTGTACAGACATATTAACTTGTGATATCAGTGTCAATGTGATATTTCCAACGCCCTGACCTCTTAGTTCCTTGAACGTTTTTCCTGTTATGCACTGTGTTCCACCTACCTTAGCTAGTGATATTGTTTGGCTCTGTGTCCCCACCCTAATCTCATGTCGAATTGTAATTCCCAGTGTTGCAGGAGGGACCTGGTGGGAGGTGACTGGATCACGGGAGCAGATTTCCCCCTTGCTGTTCTCGTGATAGTGAGTGAGTTCTCATATGATCAGGTTGTTTGAAAGTGTGTAACATTCCCCACTTTGCTTGCTCTCTCCTGCTACAATGTGAAGATATGCTTGCTTCCCCTTCAACTTCCACTATCATTGTAAGTTTCCTGAGGCCTCCCCAGCCCTCTTGTACAGGCTGAAGCAGTGTGAGTCAATTAAATGTTCTTTCTTTATAAATTACCCAGTCGCAGGTAGTTCTTTATAGCAGACTGAGAACAGACAAATACAGCTAGTCATTTAAAATGTCAAAAATAATAACTACAAACCTTTCTCAATGATAATTTCAAACATCTACATTCTAACCACCCCTATCTTTCCACTCACTCTTTCTAGCAACCCAATTCCAACAATCCTTAAAAATTCATCAGGGCATATAATCCATTGATTCTGCTCCTTTTCACTATCCCGATGTCCCCTTCATGTCCTTACTTCTTTCACTATCATCTAAATACTTTTAATTCCCTTGCTTTCTTTCAAATCATGCAACCCCATAGTCAAACTGCAACCCTACTCAAAATAACTCTGCTTCCCACTCCCTACCTGTACTTTTAAAGCTTGATGTAGCTGCACAACCATGCAAATCCCACTTTGATTTCATGATTAATAAACTCGAGGAGGTCCTTCATGCTCCTGATAATCATAAAACATGCCCCTAATCGATTCACTCTTGCCTTCTCAAAGAAAATTCAAGTTGTTTATTTCCCTTCTCCTAGGGATCGCAGTACTGAGCTTCCTACTGACCAACATCTGAAAATAAATGTTTTCTATCAAGAGACTAAAACTAATCATTAACTTCCTCTATGATGACATGTATGTCCACTAGGATGCTACAGTTAGTTAATTAGCAAACTTGGTCACATAAATCAGTATGGATGACTGAATAGATATACAGACAAACAATTATCACAGTCTATTTTAAGTTCCTTGAGCCAAGATTTGAATGAATGTTGATTTGATATATGACAGTATATTTTAAAACCTTACCTTCAATTCCTACCTTACTTTTATTTTTTTCTTCATTAATGAATGGAAGAGCACATAAAAGTGATCCAAGTCCTATAAGAAAGGAGGAAGCTACAAACCATGTTACTTTTTTTCTGTCTCCATAGAATGCTATAAACATTGCTACCAGGCCAGATGAAATATCATAACTCAATTCCAATGCCAACTTTTCAATGGTCTTCAGAGAATATTTCCTCTGAACATTGCCAATGCTGACATCTGTAAGACCAAACACCACACCTAAAATGTAAAAAGAAAAAGAGAAAGCAATGATATGCATTTTAAGAAGGCATTATTATGATTACAAAGCAAAATTTAAATTACATGATGTAAGTTTATTTTACATTATTCTGAATGTTTAAAAGCTATAAGCATGTAACAATTCCTTTTCTAAAACACAAATAGGCCTTAACCTCTACAAAATATTCGCTAATTGAATTTTTGAAGCTATTTTTTAACTACTTCTATGAGTAATTTCCTAAAGAGTAGTGATTGCTGTGTCATCGCACTTAGTACTGATCTTTATTTTAATATATTGCATTTCGCATTATAAAAAATTAAAAACTATTACTAATATAATATTTATCTACCATCTAGAATAGAAAATAAAACATTATTAAAATAGTTAAAGCCCAATGCATACTTCCCAAACTCATTTGTCTCCCTTCCCTCTATAATCAGTATCCTGTATTTAAAGTTTACCAGTTGTTAGCCTTTTTAACATTTTTGACAATGCATATATCCTTAGACAATATCAAGTATTGTTTTTCATGTTCTTGAATGTGAAATAAATGGTACCACGTTATGTATATTTCTATCACTCAACATCCAACTAGGAAAAAAGTAATTATAATCACACTAAGAATTTGAAACAAAATTAATTGATGTAGGGATTGATTACAAAAGTAGTACATTAGTTGGAGTCCAAACGGTTACTAATCAAAATTCATGTTACCTATGCAACCAAAGTTACCAGTGCCTAGGTTACTGCTACTACTGCTGCTGCTGCTGCTGCTGCTGTTAGAACTGTAATCACTACCTTTTTTTTTGCAGGAAGCCGGGAGCCCACAGTCTTCCTATGACAGGGAGCTCAACTGCTGATTCTGATACCCTTGCAGGTGCCAGAGCTCATGGGCTCTATAGTACTGATAGCATCACATTTATTCCTGAGCATAAATCCAGGAGCCTTTAATCACCCAGCATTGCTCCTGATGCCAAAAACACCACCAGAAACAGAAAGGAAAAGAAAGTCTTCCCTTTGCCCTTTTTCAAATCTACTGCCACAGATTCATTGGCAACATGTAAGTCAAAGTCAGCGGGGCCCCAGCAACTCTGGGAAGTGTAGTTTCAGACTTCCCATTCCCTTGCAAATAGGAGTAATGGAGTTCATGGCCAACAGACAAATAACTTACAGAGTTTATCTTTTAGACTATTTGGTATACATTTTCACCTTTCCTCCCATATTTAAATTTTAATATCAAATAAATAGCAATATCATCATGCTTCTGCCTAATGTATCACAATTATCATTTTACAGAGATGCTATTACTCTTTCCCCCAAAAAAGAGAGATACATAGTCTAATCAATCACTATATCTGTCTCAGTGTAATGCTAATCCTTCAGTTTAATCACAAACCTGAATGGATTTTCTTTGACCTAAAAACCAAATTGCAAAGTTAACCACCAATAGTTAAGCAAATATATCACAGCACTAACTAAATATTTGAGGGGAAATATATTGCCAAAGAAACCACGAGCTAGATTTGGAGCCACAACTAGTTTTAGCAGAGCGATACCAGTAGGAAACAACCTATAAAAACTTTGCTGCACCCAGGATAAGAATTTTCTTTAACTTTTACATTAGATGTGGCCAAGGAGGATAATAGCCAATGTAGGAAATAAGTCCTGTCAGTAATTAAGTTTATCTCTAAGGTGGGGTTATTAATTTCCCTTCTAATTGAGGCATATTCTATAACCTAGAGATTAATTTATATGGTTTTATACCTTCCATAAAGTATTAATAGAAAAATACAATAGGAAAAAAGAGGAAGAGAGAAAATAAAAAACCAGAACATATATATATAAACATATACACACACAAATGTACATATAACATATTTGTGTGTGAATACACAAGATAAGCAAGTAAGAGGAAATGCAGAGCTGCCACAAGTTTTATTTCTCTAAATGGTTATGAGACTATAGTTGATATTCATAACTTCCTTCTTCTACTATTCACTCCCTCTTCTACCCCTTGATCCCAGATAATATACATAGATTGCTCTCTCAAAGCACATAGGACAGCACTACAAACTTGTCTACTACTGGGAGTGGTTGAATGTTGTCTACTACTAGGAGTCTTATCCGAGTCTTCAATAAGACATCATAATTATCTATAAGACCAAAAATTTCTGGTTATTGAGACATGAAGTAAAATCAGTGAATTACATGAACATGAGCCTTCTGCTATACTTCTTTACTGTAAAATGAGTTCCTTGATTAGAAGCAACGTGTTGGTAAATATGATTATAATGCTTTATATGGCATTCATTAAGTCCAGTTATGGTAGTGTTAGCGGGACCATGATGACAAAAGAAGAACCTATATCCAAAATAAATGTCTAATTTAGTGAGGGGAAATTATTGCCCACTTCATAACAGAACCAAAACTATATAATACCTGCCTCCAGGTAACTGGTTGGTTTCACTAAGGAATGGGGCCACTACCTAGATTATATTGACTCTTCCTGGTAGCAAGGCAGGCATTCAGCACTGCAATAACCAGACGAGCTCTGGTGAAGGTAAGGCTGTCTATCACCTCTCATATAACCTCCATCCTTGATGTAATTGTCACTATAAATAAGACCCCATTGAACAAGAGATAGAATGGCTAGGGAAAGAGGTTGGCTAATATTCATATCTGTCTATGTACTTCATTATTGAGAGCCTCTTGTGCAATGGCTTTCTTTTGGTGAATATTCATTCAGATAGGATAACTCTACTTATATGGAGAGACATACCACTTACACAGCCTTCCTAATTACCAAATGGTCAAACCACTGGGCAATGTTTGACAATATGGACAATCAGATGTACTGCTCAATGTTCTTTCCACGGGGAGGATTTCCTTTTTCCTCTACTTTTCAAGGCCTCCCCTGACTAAGTATATAATGCTACCATAGCATACTTCTACCATTGAAAAATCACAGAGGCTCACCAAAATTTGTGCCTCTTTCTTAATAGTGAGTGGTACAGTAGCACAAATTTTCCTTCATTTTGGAAGACAGAGTGTTCCATATACTCTAAACTAATTGGTGTCTTGAACCACTACTGAAGTGGCAGCAAATTTTGGTATATAGAATATTTTCTCATAGGATAGATTTTATCATTCTGGGAAGGCTGAATCTGATTTGAGTTATGAGTCTGGCAGCAATGGGGTATGGGATGGGTTATAAGGGGAATTAGCATTCCTTTAACACAGGTGAGGCCAATTAAATGTCTTCAAGCAAGGAATTGTTTCTCAAGATATAAGAGGAATAATTGTTTCTACTGGCAAAGAAGGTACAGGATTTGGGGTTTCATGGTTCTCAGGTTCACCAAATTTCACTCAGATGCCTTTATCCTAATTCACAGGGTTTCTTTTTTCTCAAATCAATGCCCCAACTCCCACAGAAGTGATCTGGTGAGTTTGAGTTCAACTTATGTTGCAATTCTGCCGCCTGTGAATAAGAGTTAGTATTGACCAAAAATATGTGGCTAAAAATAATAAGAGTTTCTTATGAGACTATGAGAGAAGCTCACACGTTTTCTAACCATACACTAAACTTTTCATTTTCCTTCTGTAAACTTTTCAATGCAGTTAAAGTTTCCACCACAGGAGTCAATTGCAGCAGCTGTTTTGTCTTTCAATGTCTTGCCTTCAATAAGAACTTTATCCTAGGCATAATTTAAATGACTCTTTTTGTTGCTACATGCCATGGATTTCTAGTGAACCATAATTCACAGGCACAAATATCACTTTTGTCATTGGCTTCAAGCTCAATCATGTCAGAGAACCAATTCCAGATTTCCATCTTTGAGGGTTTGTTAGTTTGTTTTGCTTTGTTTCTCCTGGTTCAATGACTGGTACAGAATATTATATCAAAAGTCATATTATTGGCTGGGTGCAGTGGCTCACACCTGTAATCCCTGCACTTTGGGAGGCTGAGGTGGGTGGATACCTGAGGTCAGGAGTTCTAAACCAGCCTGATCAACAGGGTGAAACCCTATATCTACTAAAAATACAAAAATTAGCCAGGCCTGGTGGCAGGAGCCTGTAATCCCAGCTACTCAGGGAGTCTGAGGCACGAGAATTGCTTGAACCCAGAAGGCAGAGGTTTACAGTGAGCCAAGATTGCACCACTGCACTCCAGCCTGGGCGACAGAGGGAGACTCCGTCAAATAAAAAGGTCATATTATTTTTGTAATTATAGACAAATTACTTTTATTACATTGGTGAAGCTGAAAAAGTTTACTTAAAACATTTCCAAGCATTTTTATGTTATATATCACAATGTTTTTTAAAAATAAGAATATTAATAAACACGCACATACTTTAACCAGTTTCTTAGCCAAACTATCCTTAATAAAATGTGATTAATATCTTTTCTGAAAAATATGTTTTAATAGTTTTTACAAAGTTAGGTGCAATATATTAAAGTTGCTTTTCACAGTTTTGCAGTGAAGGGTTAACTGAACAGGACTGGGTTATTTTAAAAAGACCTGGCTGGGAGCGGTGACTCATGGTTGTAATCACAGAAATTTGGGAGGCCAAGGTGGGTGGATCTCCTGAGGTTGCGAGTTCGAGACCAACCTGATCAGCATGCAGAAATCCGTCTCTACTAAAAATACAAAATTAGCCAGACTTGGTGGCGTCTGCCTGTAATCCCAGCTATTTGGGAGACTGAGGCAGGAGAATCGCTTGAACCCGGGAAGCGGAGGTTGTGGTGAGCTGAGATTGCACCATTGCATTCCAATCTGGGCAACAAGAGTGAAACTCCATCTCAAAATAAATAAATAAATACATACATAAATAAACAAACAAACAAACAAATAAAATAAAGGCGTGACTTCAGGACTGGCTGTTTGGTAGCTCCCAGGAGAAAAGCTCTAAGCCCTTGCAATATTCTGTCCGATAACAATGTTTTTATATGGCAGAGGCCTTGGGCCATATTGTACCAGTTTGATCACACAGTTTATGCTAATGATGTGATTTATGGTGAAGATCTTTCTTGTCATGGGGTGTGGGTGTGGAGTCTGAGTATCTGAGGTTAGTCACAGAGGTGCTGCATGCCTACATGACTGGCAAAAAACCCTGAACATGAAGGCTCACATAAGCTTCCCTGGTTAGTAACACTTTGGGTGTGCTTCCCTGGTTAGTAACACATGTTGGGAGAAATAAGCATGTCCATGTGATTCCACTGGGAGAGGACACATGAAAACTTGCGCCTGTTTTTTTCCAGACTTCATCCCATGTGCCTTTTCCCTCAGTTGATTTTAATCTATATCCTTTCACTGTAATAAACCACAACCATGAGCTTATTCTAAGTCCTGTGAAGTCCTAGGGAAACATTTAGCCTGACTCTGGTCTTAGGGGCTTCCAGTACAGAGTTAATAAATTTGAAGTTATTACAACCTCTATTGACATGTCACTGTAGAAAATGATATTTTAATTGATAAAAACTCTCTACAAGTGTGTAAGTGTCTAGTAAGCTCAAAACAAGCACTGTTGAATGAAGGATATTCTCAATTATATTTTCATATTAAACTATTTAAACCAAAATATTTCATTCAGATAATATTTCTTTGAAAAATATTTTACAAGACAAAACTCTTCAAATAAGTTGTCTCTATTTATTATACTTTGTTTCACCAAATTTAGCTATGTAAAACTATAGGTTTACTTAAGTTCATGCAATTCAATTTACAAAGTATAAATTTGCCTAATTAGAATAAACTATCCAAAGATTCTTTCCCAAAATAAATATTTGTACAAAGCACAATTAAAGGATTTCTAAAATAAATCTTGTATGCTACTCAAGCTCTCATAGTATGCTTAGTTCCTCTCTTAGTTTTGGAAGGATGTACTTTAGTATCTTCCCATTTTTAAGCTTTGTTTTCAATAATTAAAATTCAACAAAAGCTTCTAATATTTTAGAAGTATGATGATTCATTCATTGAATACTTTAATGGAAGATTTTCAGCCGCTTTTAAATAAAAGTACAACTGTAAATTAGAGAATTTATTTATAAAACAGTTCAAAATCATAAATCAGCTGAGGTTACTTTATAAAATAATGAAAGAAAAGTCCAACATTTGTAAAATCTATTGTTTCCAGGAGGCAAAGAAAGGCAATGTATACCAATAAGAGGAAGTATTAATACATAAAAACTTGAACATGAATAAATGTTTGTAAATGTTGATGTTAAATATTATATTTTGTTAGGATACAATTACGAATTGTTTGTGTACCAATTCCAAGCACATTTCTGCTTCACTGCTTTCCTAGTACCATAAATACATTGTCTTTACTATGATACTTTACGCAAAAATTCGTGTAAATAACATTGTTACAGAAATAAATAATTTTATCTACAAAAATGACAATTTAAAAATACAGTATTCACATTAATATCAGGTGTTTATCTTCAACAGAATGAACTTCCAAAATTTTCATTTAATTTCACAAAAAACAAATTATTATTTGAGTTTATTTATTTTCTATTTGAAGTTCCCAATGGCACTGATACAAAGCAGGCATTATTTAACAATTTGAAAAATTGTCCTTCTGCTAACGGGGTGAATTCATTTATAGCTATTATTTTAATTTTCATATGTGGATATAAAAATTTGGAATTGAAAATGAGTAAGATTAAACTAGAACAGTTAAATCTAGATGAATAAATCATGCTTTCACAAAATGTTTTGTAAATAAGCCTTTTGCAGCTGCATGTGTTATCTTTTTCAGCCATAGTCTTCTAAAATCACCATTAACTTCAGCAGATTTATGTCTTCAGGTTTTTTTGTGGTCAGTAATATCACTATGGTCTTTGATAAATAGTAAATGTAAACAATGTACAAGTCTTCATCAATTTGCTTAAGAATAGCACATGGCATTTTTGAGGTCATTGTGCCAAAAAAGGTATACTAGAAAGTAAAAAAGCTTTACCAAATAATAAAATCATAAAATGATGGTGATATGCACTATATGATAAATGAAAATACCGTGTACAAAGTGTGCTTAGACTATTATGCACTCTATGACTTTACTCTTCGGCCACTATTTCCTACAGATACTTCAAGCAAAGCTAATCTATTATGTCTAATGCTTCCCACTGACCTTACCAACAGGTAGGCTGGTGACTTCATGCCTCTCGCAAGTTGCAGCATGGACCATCACAAATCTGGCTAATATACCAAGTGGGTGGCAGAACCAGCCACATCAAATACTTGCCCAACCACTCAAAATTGAGTGGAGTTAATTTTGGAGACTAGATACAAGATTATTTCATTTTTCAAGAAATGCATCACACTGTCCCTGAAAGGAATTTTCTATTTTTTTTGTTTGTTTGTTTTTTGTTTTTTGTTGTTGAGACAGAGTCTCGTTTTGTTGCCCAAACTGGAGTGCAGTGGCAGATCTCAGCTCACTGCAAGCTCCGCCTCTTGGGTTCACGCCATTCTCCTGCCTCAGCCTCCCGAGTAGCTGGGACTACAGGCACCCGCCACCTCGCCCGGCTAGGTTTTTGCATTTTTTAGTAGAGACGGGGTTTCACCGTGTTAGCCAGGATGGTCTCGATCTCCTGACCTCGTGATCCACCTGTCTCGGCCTCCCAAAGCGCTGGGATTACAGGCTTGAGCCACCGCGCCTGGCCGAAAGGAATTTTCATTAACACTACATGTGGACAAGGTCTAGAAAGAAAGAAAGGTTATTGCTGTGTTGTCTTTTAGATCTAACTCTACATCAAAGTAAGAATTGTGTTCAGCACACAAGTTTTTTAACCACTGTAAAACAAGACCAGGAAGAATCTAAAAGCATAAAGTTAGGGCCAACTAAATCCATCCCAGTTTATTTAAATAAACTATTAATAATAATACTTAGCAAAAAAGGGAGAAAACTGCAATGAAAAATGGGACAGCAGGCACAAACTGGAACTGTTTCAGGTAAATTAAAGCATATAGTCAACTAGTTAAGTAGTAAATATGTTCCCCTACAATAAGGCAATTAATTAAACAAAGCAAAGGAAAATTTTATAATGATAAAGAGTATAATTCCAATACAATAACTATCATTATATTAAGTATTAACTGATATAAGGTTAAATAAATAAAATGAGAAAATAAAGAAAACATAAAGAGAAATAAACCAAAACAAATCTCAATGTTTTCAAACTGTTATATATCAGGTGAGCAAAAATCAGTAAAATCACAGAAAATAGAAATCTACAACTCTCCTAGATTTATCAAATGTTAATGTTTTGTTATATTTTCACATGAGTTCCCAAATATTCTATTTTAAAAAGTAACATATTAAGATACACTTGAACAACTGTCTTTGATATAGTTCCCTGACCTATTGATTACACTTCCATTAATAGTAGACTAAATAATTCAATTCTCTCATTCTGCCGAGAATATGGAAGTTAAAAGATACTTTTAGATCTGTCTGAAGACATACAAGAGCTAACTAAGAGATGAGAAATTATGGGAACAAGATTCAGGAGAAGAAAATCCAAACAGGTAATCCTTTCCTAACACAGACACTTGACACTTCAGTCAATTTAATTTAAGCAATAATGTTGTTAGTGCATCCTAGAGATATCAGTGTTCCATATTTTCACTGGAAACAAGGTCATTACTGTCTTAAATCTAGTCACATCAGAGAAAAAAATCCAGATTTCCCATTTTTAAGGAATAATTTCATATATCAAAAATTGATCATTTTTCATTCAAATATAAAAGAAGATCCACTCTAAAAATGCTAGAAAATAAGGATTTAAGAATTAGGGCTTACATTCGAATATTGGGAGAACTGAGAGACAGAAGATTGAGGAAGTCACTTAAAATGTCAGGAAGTTATAGCCAGTAGGCCTGAGGAGACAGAAGCATAGGAAGCATAGAAGCATAAAAGTTAGAGTCCCATTTGTTAGGAGTATGCCCCACTGCTATCTCTCCTCTTTATTTTCTTCAAAAAGTCACCAAGAAACTGATGCAATGCTCAAGAGTCTCTGCAATAGTTCCCAAGAACTGCATCAGTCTACAGGAGCAAAGTGGGTGGTTTTTAAGTGTTCAGCAGGATACACGCAACCTCAGACCTGCAAGGATCTGCTTGCAAACATCTCTGGAGAAGGAGGACTCTCCTCTCCTTCTCTTCAACCTTCCAAATATCACATAAGTTATCCTTAGTGGAAAACTCTAAAAGAGAATCATATGGAAAAGGTGGCTTTCCAGAAATTTAAATTATTATCCAGAATACATAAGTAACTCAAACAATTCAAAAGAAAAAAAAAATCCAATTTAGAAATGGGCAAAAGCCCTGAATAGGCATTTCTCAAAAGAAGACACACAAATGATCATCAGATCTATTTTTTTAATGCTCAACATCACTAATCATCAGGGAAATGCAAATCAAAATAATAAGATATTCAGTTAGAATGGCTTTTATCAAAAAGACAGAAGATATGTATTAGCAAGGATGTATAGAAAAGGAAGCCTTTATACAATGTTGGTGGAAATTTATATTAGAATAGCCATTATAAAAACAGTATGGAGGTTCCTCAAAAACTTAAAAATAGAACTACCAAATGATCTAGCAATCCCACTACTGGACATATATTCAAATGAAATAAAAACAGTATGTCAAAGAAGTATTTGCACCCCAATGTTTATTGAAGCAATATTCATAATAGCTAAAATATGGACCAACGTAAGTGTCCATTGATGGATGAATGGATGAAGAAAATGTGGTATATATACATAATGGAATATTGTTCATCCATAAAAAAGAATAAAATCTTTATTTTTTTTTTTTACTACAACATGGATAAAGAACATCATGTTAAGTGAAATAAGCCAGACATGGAAAGACGAGTACTGCATGATCTCACTCATATGTAGAATCTAAAAAAGTTGATTTTATAGAAGTAAAGAGTAGAATAATGGTTACCAGAGGCTGGAGAGGGTGGAAGGAGGGATGCACAGAGGTTTGTCAATGAGTACTAAGTTACAGTTAGATAGGAAATATCAATTCTGGTGCTCTGTTGCACAGTAGGATGACTAGAGTCACCCTATTAACAATAATGTATTGTATACTTCAAAATAGCTGTAAGAGAGCATTTTGAATGTTCTCAACACAAAGAAATGATAACTATGTGAGGTGATGGATTTGCTAATTATACTGATTTGATCATTACACAATATAAACATATATTGAAATGCTACATTTTATCCCATATGTATGTACAATTATTATGTGTCAATTAAAAAACAAAATAACCATGATCAATATGCAAAGGACTTGTATTAGTCCATTTTCACATTGCTATAAAGAACTACCTGAGACTGGATAATTTATAAGGAAAGGAGGTTTAATTGACTCACAGTTCTGCAGGCTCTACAGAAAGCATGACTGGGAAGGCCTCAGGAAGCTTACAATCATTGTGGAAAGTGAAGCGAAAGCAGTCACATCTTACATGGCCAGAGAAGGAGGAATAGAGCGAAGGGCAAAGTGCTATACACTTTTAAACAACCAGATCTCATGAGACCTCACTATCACAAGAACAGCAAAGGGGAAGTCTGCCCCCATGAGCCAATCACTTCCCACCAGGACCCTCCTCCAACACTGGGGATGACAATTCAACATAAGATTTGGGCAGGGATGCAAATCCAAACCATATCAGGACTCTATTGGAAAGAATGGACAATATGCAACAGCAGGTAAGTAGTGTAAGGAGAGAGATGGAAACTCTAAGAAAGAATCAAAATAAAATGTGAGAAATCAGAAACATTGCAGCAGAAATGAAAAAAAAAAGTCTTTGATGACCTCCTCAGTAGACTGGATAGGGTCAAGAAAATAATCCACAAGCTTGAAAATGTGTTAGTAGAAACTTACCAAACTAGAAGCAAAGAGAAAAATGAAAGAAAAAGAACAGAGTATCTAAGAACTGTGCAACAATTACAACAGCTGTAACATACAAAAAGGGAATATCAGAATGGGAAGGAGAAAAAGAAAGAGAATAAATAATTTGAAGTAAAATGGCTGATGATTTTCCAAAATTAATGACAGACAGATAACAAACCAAAAATTTAGGAAGCTCATAAAAGACCAAGAAGGACAAACACCACAAAATCTACACCTTGACATATCATATTCAAACTGTGGAAAATCAAAGAAAATATTGAAAAAAGTCAGAGGAAAAAATAATACCTTACCTGTGAAGAATCAAAAATAAGAATTACACTAGACTTCTCTTCACAAACTATGCAAGCAAGAAAAAAGTGGAAAGAAGTATTTAAAGTGTTGAAAGAAGAGAAAAAAATCCCCACTAATCTAGTATTCTTTATCCAGTGACATTATTCTTCAAACCAAAGAGAAAGAAAGATGTTCTCAGACAAGCAAAAATTGAGGATCTTGTCAGTAGTAGACCTGCCTTACAAGAAATGTTTAAAGAATTTCTTCAGAAAAAAAGAAAATTTTATGTTACAAAATTAGTTCTATATAAAGAAGAATAAATAAATAATGAAATCCTTTATTTTTCTTATTCTTAATTGATGTAATATATAACTACTGGTTCACACTAATAATGCAACAATATATTGTGATTATAGCTCATGGATAAGTTAAATAAATGACTGAATAAAAATAAAAACACAACATCTTTAAAAGTTTATAATGCAGCTGAACTGTGCTTATACAGAAAATTATAACGTTAAGAGTCAAAAATAGAATATCAGAAAATTATGTAATCAATGATCTAAGCTGCCATCTGAGGAAGCTAGAAGTTTAAGAAAAAAATGAACTCAAAGTATGCGACTATTACTACAGAAAAAGGTCAATAAAAAGGGTCAATCCATCAAGAAGATATAGCAATGATAAATGTAAAACCACTCCAAAAGATGTAAAACAAACACAGAATTTTAAGAACAAATAGACAAGCCAACAATAATATTTGGAGACTTCAATATCCTGCTTTTTATAATGAATAGAAAAACTAGACAGAAGATTAGTAAGAAAATAAAAGACTTTTTATTTATTTATTTATTTATTTTTCTGGACGGAGTCTTGCTTGGCCACCCAGGCTGGAGTGCAGTGGTGTGATCTCGGCTCACTGCAAACTCCATCTCCCAGGTTCACACCATTCTTCTGCCTCAGCCTCCCGAGTAGCTGGGACTACAGGTGCCCGCCACCACGCCCAGCTAATTTTTTTGTATTTTTAGTAGAAATAGGGTTTCACCATGTTAGCCAGGATGGTCTCGATCTCCTGACCTTGTGATTCGCCTGCCTTGGCCTCCCAAAGGGCTGGGGTTACAGGCGTGAGCCACCGTGCCCAGTCAAAAAGACTTTTTAGATGCCACAAATCAACAAGACCTAATAGACATCAATTCTACCGAATAAAAGTAGAATAAACATTTTTCTCAAGCACACTTGGCACTTGCTGCAGGATAGACCATATGTTAGGCCACAAAATAAGGCTTAATAATTTTTTTCTTTTTGAAACGTGGTCTTACTCTATCTATCACCCAGGCTAGAGTACAGTAGCATGATCATAGCTCACTGCAGCTTCAAACTATTGGGCCCAAGGAATCTTTCCACCTCAGCCTCCCAGGGACTACAGGCACACAACACAAGCAGCCAATTTTTACAAATTTTTTGTAGAGACTGGGTCTCACTATGTTGAGAAGACTGGTCTCAATCTCCTGGACTCAAGCAATCCTCTTACCTCTAGACAATGTTTAATGTTTGCTGCCACAAACATTAAGTTATTTCTAAATTATAGGTCACAATTGTATTTATTCTTGCATGCTGGATATTGTATGCCAGATATGTGTACAGTATGTTGAAAAGAGTTTGCCTTATGTTTTCTTCCTTTAAAAAGTGCTGAATGTTGTTCTGAAGACAGTTAATTTACTTATAACTTTCCTTGGTCCTGTTAATGCTTTGTTTTAGGTTTTCTTTTTGGAAGAAAGTGGGGATCTAGAATAATCCTTTTAAAAGGCAAGGTCCTTAATTCTAAAATGTGCCTTTTTTTATTGTCTCAATCTCCCAAAGTGCTAGGATTACAGGTGTGAGCCACCACACCTGGCCAGTCTCAATAAATGTAAAAAGATTGGAATCATAAAAGTATTATCTCTGACCAAAACAAAATAAAACCAAAAATAACAAACACAAATTAGAAAAGTCCACAAATATGTGAAAAATTAAACAATACATTCATAATCAATGGGTCAAACAAGAAATCAAAAATGAATTAGGGCTGGGTGCGGTGGCTCACGCCTATAATCCCAGAACTTTGGGAGGCTGAGACAGGCTGATCACTTGAGCTCAGGAGTTCAAGATCAGCCCAGGTAATATGGTGAAACCCCATCTACAAAAGATACAAAAACTAGCTGAGTGCAGTGGTGTGTGTTTGTAGTCCCAGCTACTCAGGAAGCTGAGATAGGAGAACCACTTGAGCGCAGGAGGTAGAGGGTGTAGTGAGTTGAGGTCATGCTATTGTACTCCACTCCAGGCAATGGGAGCGAAACTCTGTCTTAAAAAAAAAAAAAAAAAAAAAAAAAGAAAAAGAAAAAGTGAAATCAGAAAATATGTTGAGATGAGCAAAAATAAAATCGCAATATGTCAAAATATAATGGGATGCAGTCAAAGTTAATACTTAGAGAAAATGCATAGCAATGAAAGCCTATATAAAGAGAAGAAAAAGCCCAGTACGGTGGCACACACTTGTAGTCCTTGCTCCTTGGGAGGCTGATGCAAGACGATCACTTAAGCCCAGGATTTCGAGGCTGCAGTGAGCTATGACTGCACCACTGCACTCCAACCTGGGTGACAGAGCAAGATCCTGACTAAAGAAAAATAGAATGAAGAGTTCAAATCAGTAACATAATCTTCCACCATACGAAAAAAAAAAAAACAACCCAAATCAAGAAGAAGAAGAATTATTAGAACGTGAATAAATAGAATATAAAATAGAAACAATAGAGAAAAATCAATGAAATAAAAGGTTGATTCTTGGTAAAGATCAACAAAGTTGACAAACCTTTAGCTACACTGGCCAAGAGAAAAGAGAGAAGACTCCAGCTTCACAAACACAGGCATGAAATAAGGAATATTACTACTGATTTTATGGAAATTGGAAAGATTATACTGTTAAACAATTGTAGAGCAACAGTTAGAAATCTAGATGCAAAGGAAATATCCCTACCTAGCAAGACACAAGCCGTAGAAACTGGCTCAGGAAAAAAAAAAAAAAAACAGAAAAATTGAATAGATCTACAACAAATATACAGCTTGATCATAAAACTTCCCATAAGAAAATTCAGGGCCAGATGGCTTCACTGGTACATTTTACCAAATGTTATTTCCCAAATTTTCTCAGAAAATAAAAGGACAGAATATTTCCCTACTTATTCTTTTTCTTTCTTTTTTTGTTTAACTACCCCACCCCAGTTCCCTATTTATACTATTAGACCAGTATTACCTTGACAACAAATCCTGACCAAAAAAACATAAACTACAAAACAATATCACTTTGACTATAGATGTAAAGATTTTTGACACAACACTAGCAAACTGAATCCAGCATATTAGAAAAATGATGGTAAACCTGATAAAGTGGGATTTATCCCATTAATGCAAAGTTAGTCCAATATATGAAATTAGTGTAAATCACTATATTAATAAAGATAAAAACCACAGTATCATCAAAATGCCAAGCATTTGACAAAATCCAGCACAATTTCATAATAAAAACACTCCAAGAACTAGGAATAGAAAGCAACTTCCTCACACTGATAACTTTATACATGAAAAACCCTCAGTATACTTAATGTTGAGAGACTGAAAGCTTTCCCAAGATAAGGAACTAGACAAGGTTGTCCACTTGTACTACTTCTATTCAACATCGTATTGGAAGTGCTTGCTAGGGAAGTCAGGCAAGTAAAGGAAATAAAAGTTATCCATATTGGAAATGAAGAAGTAAAACTATTCACAAATGACATGATCTGGTACACATAAAACTGTAAAGAATCCACACACATACAAAACAACACACTAGATCTAATAAAACAATTCAGCAAGATTCAGCATACAAGACTGATATACAAATATGATGGAAATGGCAAAACATCACTGAAAGAAACCAAAGGCCGAAATAAATGGTAAAACATTGCATGTCATGGATTGGGAGATTTAACATTGCTTAAGTGGCAATAATCTCCTAATTAACCTACAGATTAAAAGTGTAAAGAATCCACACACATACAAAACAACACACTAGATCTAATAAAACAATTCAGCAAGATTCAGCATACAAGACTGATATACAAATATGATGGAAATGGCAAAACATCACTGAAAGAAACCAAAGGCCGAAATAAATGGTAAAACATTGCATGTCATGGATTGGGAGATTTAACATTGCTTAAGTGGCAATAATCTCCTAATTAACCTACAGATTCCTCAAAATCTCTACAAAATCCCAGCTGGCATTGTGCAGAAATTGACAAGCTTATTCTAAAATTCAGATGAAAATACAAGGAACCCACAATAGCCCAAACAATCTTGAAAAAAAAAAAAACAAAGATGAAAGACTCATACTTCCTTTCTAAATTTAAAATCTACTACAAAGCTATGTGTGGTACTGGAATAAGGATAGATGTATAAATCATTGGAGTGTAACTGAGAGTCCATAATTAAATTCATACATATAGAGTCAATTAGAGTGGATTTTCTAATTTGCATGAGGAAAATGTTTTGGAATCAGTAATAGCAGTTGCACAACTTGGTGGATATATTAAAAGTACACTAAATTGTTCACTTCAAAAGGAAAATTTTATGGTATGTAAATTATATTGGTTTTTATTTTATAAAAGAAAAGTTGCATGTAAAGAGGCCAACTTTAACCCCACAATGACAAAAACAAAACAACTCTTTTTCTGTAGGAGGTCTCAAAGACCATCACTGGTTCAATAGTTCACTAGAAGGATTCAAAAGTCTCTGGATATAGTTTCATTCGTAGCTATGACTTACAAAACAACAGCAGTAAAGGGAAAAGGCACATGGGGCAAGGTCAGAAAGAAACCAGGTGCAAGTCAAGAATCTCTGCCACTGGAGTCAAACAGTACACATTTAATTCTTTTAAGTTTAAACTGTGACAACCTATGTGAAGTGTTTTCTAACCAGTTAGGAAACTGTGGGGACACTGCAAAAATCCAACAGCCAAGATGGCAGTCAAGAGCCAACCATGAAGATAGACCTCTCTCAGGTCTGCTATGTTAACACTGTTGTGCACACTGGTCCTTTAGAAAATCATAAAAATGTGGCACATACACACCATGGAATACTATACAGTCATAAAATAGGATGAATTTATGTCTTTTGCAGGGACATGGATGTATTGTATTAGTCTGTTCTCACACTGCTAATAGAGACATACCCGATACTGGGTAATTTATAAAGGCAACAGGTTTAATTGACTCACAGTTCCACATGGCCGGGGGGGTCTCACAATCATGGTGAAAGGTGAATGAGAAGCAAAATCACATCTTACATGGCATCAGGCAAGAGAGAGTGAGCAGGGGAACTCCCCATTATAAAACCATCAGATCTTGTGAGACATATTCACTGTCATGAGACCAGCACAGGAAAGATCCACCCCCATGATTCAATTACCTCCCACTGGGTCCTCCCTACAACACATGGGAATGATGGGAGCTACCATTCAAGATGAGATTTGGGTGTGGACACAGCCACAGCATATCATTGGTTAAGCCAAATTGATCAAGAATAAAGAAGAGAAGACCAAGAATGAATGATAGAGTGGACATCACAACAGCTCCTACAGACATTAAAATAATAATAAAGACCATTATGAACAACTATATACCAAAAATTTAACAGCTTAGATGAAATAAATAAATTCTTGAAAGATACAATTACTAAAATGACTCAAGGAGGAACTTTCAAAATCTGAATTTCTGCATATCTATACATGTAATTGAATTAGTAATTTTTTCCTCCCAAATTCTTTATTGTGTATTTCCTAAAATTAAAGGCATTATTCTACATAACCATAATACAGCTATAGAAAACAGGGAATTAACATTCATACATTACTCACATCTAATGCTTAGATTCTATTCATATTTTATCACATATCCCAGCAACATCCCTTATAGCAAAAGGAACTGGTTCAGAATAAAGCACTACATTTTAGTTGTCAAGCCCTCTAGTCTCCTTCAGGTTGGAAGATTATCTCAATCTTTCCTTAACTGTCATGACTGATACTCCTAAAGATTGTATACCAGTTATTTTATACAAAGTCCCTCAATTTGGGGGTTTTCTGATGTTTCCTCATACTTAGATTCAGATTGTACATCTTTGGCAAGAATATCACAAAATTAATGTGTGTTTGCATTATATCCTATCAGGTAGTACCCATTATTTATTTGGCCCACTACTGGTAATGTTAACTTTGATCATTTAATTAAGATGGTATCATCCAAGCTTCTCCACTGTACTCTCCCCATATGCACTTGTAATTAAAAAGTGTTTTCGGAGGAGGTACTTCGTTTTCTCTTGTTTGTTTTATTTACGTATTTATTTATTTATTTTTATTATTTTACTTGAAGTCCTAGGGTACATGTGCACAACGTGCAGGTTTGTTACACATGTATACATGTGCCATGTTGGTGTGCTGCACCCACTAACTCGTCATTTACATTAAGTATATCTCCTAATGCTATCCCTCCCCACTCCCCCAATTCCATGACAGGCTCCAGTGTGTGGTGTTCCCCACCCTGCGTCCAAGTGTTCTCATTGTTCAGTTCCCACCTATGAGTGAGAACATGCGGTGTTTGGTTTTCTGACCTTGTAATAGTTGGCTCAGAATGATGGTTTCCAGCTTCATCCATATCCCTATAAAGGACATGAACTCATCCTTTTATATGGCTGCATAGTATTCCATGGTGTATATGTGCCACATTTTCTTAATCCAGTCTAGCATTGATGGACATTTGGGTTGGTTCCAAGTCTTTGCTATTGTAAATAGTGCCACAATAAACATACATGTGCATGTGTCTTTATAGCAGCATGATTTATAATCCTTTGGGTATATGCCCAGTAATGGGATGGCTGGGTCTAATGATGTTTCCAGTTCTAGATCCTTGAGGAATCACCACACTGTCTTCCACAATGGTTGAAGTAGTTTACAGTCCCACTAACCGTGTAAAACCATTCCAATTTCTCCACATCCTCTCCAGCACCTGTTCTTTACTTTTTAATGATCGCCATTCTGACTGCTGTGAGATGGTATCTCATTGTGGTTTTGATTTGCATTTCTCTGATGGCGAGTGATGATGAGCATTTTTTCATGTGTCTGTTGGCTGAATAAATGTCTTCTTTTGAGAAGCATCTATTCATATCCTTTCCCCACTTTTTAATGGGGTTGTTTGATTTTTTTCTTGTAAATTTCTTTAAGTTTCTTGTAAGTTCTGGATATTAGCCCTTTGTCAGATGGGTAGATTGCAAAAATTTTCTCCCATTCTGTAGGTTGCCTGTTCACTCTGATGGTAGTTTCTTTTGCTGTGCAGAAGCTTTTTAGTTTAATTAGATCCCAATTGTCAATATTGGCTTTTGTTGCCATTGCTTTTGGTGCTTTAGTCGTGAAGTCCTTGTCCATGCCTATGTCCTGAATGGTATTACCTAGGTTTTCTTCTAGGGTTTTTATGGTTTTAGTTCTAACATTTAAGTATTTGATCCATCTTGAATTAATTTTTGTATAAGGTGTAAGCAAGGGATCCAGTTTCAGTTTTCTACATATGGCTAGCCAGTTTTCCCAGCACCATTTATTAAATAGGGAATCCTTTCCCCATTTCTTGTTTTTGTCAAGTTTGTCAAAGATCATATGGTCATAGAAGTGTGGTAATTTTTCTGAGGGCTCCATTCTGTTCCGTTGGTCTATATCTCTGTTTTGGTATCAGTATAATGCTGTTTTGGTTACTGTAGCCTTGTAGTATAGCTTGAAGTCAGGTAGCGTGATGCCTCCAGCTTTGTTCTTTTGGCTTAGGATTGTCTTGGCAATGCAGGCTTTTTTGGTTCCATATGAACTTTAAAGTAGTTTTTTCCAATTCCATGAAGAAAGTCATTGGTAGCTTGAAGGGGATGGCATTGAATCTATAAATTACCTTGGGCAGTATGGCCATTTTCACAATATTGATTCCTCCTATCCACGAGCATGGAATGTTCTTCCATTTGTTTGAGTCCTCTTTTATTTCATTTAGCAGTGGTTTGTAGTTCTCCTTGAAGAGGTCCTCCACTTCCTTTGTAAGTTGGATTCCTAGGTATTTTATTCTCTTTGAAGCAATTGTGAAAGGGAGTTCACTCATAATTTGACTCTCTGTTTGTCTGTTCTTGGTGTATACGAATGCTGGTGATTTTTGCACATTGATTTTGTATCCTGAGACTTTGCTGAAGTTGCTTATCAGCTTAAGGAGATTTTGGGCTGAGATGATGGGGTTTCCTAAATATACAATCATGTCATCTGCAATCAGGGACACTTAGACTTCCTCTTTTCCTAATTGAATACCCTTTAATTCTTTCTCTTGCCTGATTGCCCTGGCCAGAACTTCCAATACTATATTGAATAGGAGTGGTGAGAGAGGGCATCCTTGTCTTGTGCCAGTTTTCAAAGGGAATGCTTCCAGTTTTTGCATATTCAGTATGATATTGGCTATGGGTTTTTCAGAAATTGCTCTTATTATTTTGAGATATGTTCCATCAACACCTAGTTATTGAGAGTTTTTAGCATGAAGGGCTGTTGAATTTTGTCAAAGGCCTTTTCTGCATCTATTGAGATAATCATGTGGTTTTTGTCTTTGGTTCTGTTTATATGATGGATTACACTTATTGATTTGCATATGTTGAACCAGCCTTACATCCCAGGGATGAAGCCAACTTTATCGTGGTGGATAAGCTTTTTGATGTGCTGCTGGATTCAGTTTGCCAGTATTTTATTGAGACAGGCCAACATTCAAATTCAGGAAATATAGAGAACACCATAAAGTTATTCCATGAGAAGAGCAACCCCAAGACACAAAATTGTCAGATTCACCAAGGTTGAAATGAGGGAAATAATGTTAAGGGCAGCCAGAGAGAAAGGTCAGGTTACCCACAAAGGGAAGCCCATCTGACTAACAGCAGATCTCTCGGCAGAAACCCTACAAGTCAAAAGAGAGTGGGGGCCAATATTTAGCATTCTTTAAGAAAAGAATTTTCAACCCAGAATTTCATATCCAGCCAAACTAAGCTTAGCTAAACTAAGTGAAGGAGAAATAAAATCCTTTACAGACACGTAAATGCTGAGAGATTTTGTGTCACTACCAGGCCTGCTTTAAAAGAGCTCCTGAAGGAAGCACTAAACATGAAAAGGAAAACCAGTACCAGCCACTGCAAAAACATGCCAAGTTGTAAAGATCATTGATGCTGTGAAGAAACTGCATCAATTAATGGGCAAAATAACCAGCTAACATCATAATGACAGGATCAAATTCACACATAACAATATTAACCTTAAATGTAAATGGGCTAAATGTCCCAATTAAAAGACACAGAGTGGCAAATTGGATAAAGAGTCAAGACCCATCAGTGTGCTGTATTCAGGAGACCCATCTCACATGCAGAGACACACACAGGCTCAAAATAAAGGGATAGAGGAATATTTACCAAGCAAATGGAAAGAAAAAAAAAAAAAAAAAGCAGTGGTTACAAACCTAGTCTCTGAATAAACAGACTTTAAACCAACAAAGATTAAAAAAGACAAAGAAGGGCATTACATATTGGTAAAGGGATCAATGCAACAAGAACTAACTATCCTAAACATATATGCGCCCAAACAGGAACAGCCAGATTCATAAAGGAAGTCCTTAGATACCTACAAGGAAACTTAGACTCCCACACAATAATAATGAAAGACTTTAACACCCCACTGTCAATATTAGATAGATCAATGAGACAGAAGGTTAAGAAAGAGATCCAGGACTTGAATTCAGCTCTGCACCAAGCGGACCTAATAGACATCTACAGAACTCTCTACCCCAAATCAACAGAATATACATTCTTCTCAGCACCACATCACACTTATTCCAAAATAGACCACATAATTGGAAGTAAAGCACTCCTCAGCAAATGTACAAGAACGGAAATTATAACCAACTGTCTCTCAGACCACAGTGCAATCAAACTAGAACTCAGGACTAAGAAACTCAATCAAAACCGCTCAACTACATGGAAACTGAATAATCTGCTCCTGAGTGACTACTGGGTACATAACGAAACGAAGGCAGAAATAAAGATGTTCTTTGAAACCAATGAGAACAAAGATACAACATACCAGAATCTCTGGTACACATTTAAAGCAATGTGTAGAGGGAAATTTATAGCACTAAATGCCCACAAGACAAAGCTGGAAAGATCTAAAATTGACACTCTAACATCACAATTAAAAGAACTAGAGAAGCAAGAGCAAACACATTCAAAAGCTAGCAGAAGGCAAGAAATAACTAAGATCAGAGCAGAACTGAAGGAGATAGAGACACAAAAAACCCTCCAAAAAATCAATGAATCCAGGAGTTGGTTTTTGAAAAGATCAACAAAATTGATAGACCGCTAGCAAGACTAATAAAGAAGAAAAGAGAGAAGAATCAAATAGACGCAATAAAAAATGATAAAGGGGATATCACCACCGACCCCACAGAAATACCAACTACCATCAGAGAATACTATAAACACCTCTACGCAAATAAACTAGAAAATCTAGAAGAAATGGATAAATTCCTAGACACTTACACTCTCCCAAGACTAAACCAGGAAGAATTTGAATATCTGAATAGACAAATAACAGGCTCTTAAATTGAGGCAATAATTAATAGCCTACCAACACAAACAAGTCCAAGACCAGACAGAGTCACAGCTGAATTCTACTAGAGGTACAAAGAAGAACTGGTACCAGTCCTTCTGAAACTATTCCAATCAATAGAAAAAGAGGGAATCCTCCCCAACTCATTTTATAAGGCCAGCATCATCCTGATACCAAAGCCTGGCAGAGGCACAACAAAAAAGACAATTTTAGACCATTATCCCTGATGAACATCAATGCGAAAATCCTCAATAAAATACTGGCAAAGCAAATCCAGCAGCACATCAAAAACCTTATCCACCATAGTCAAGTCAGCTCTATCCCTGAGATGTAAGACCAATGGAACAGAACAGAGCACTCAGAAATAACACCACACATCTACAACCATCTGATCTTTGACAAACCTGACAAAAACAAGACAGGATTCCCTATTTAATAAATGGTGCTGGGAAAACTGGCTAGCTATATGTAGAAAGCTGAAACTGGATCCCTTGCTTATACCTTATACAAAAATTAATTCAAGATGGATCAAAGACTTAAATGTTAGAACTAAAACCATAAAAACTCTAGAAGAAAACCTAGGTAATACCATTCAGGACATAGGCATGGGCAAGGATTTCATGACTAAAACACCAAAAGCAATGGCAACAAAAGCCAAAATTGACAATTGGGATCTAATTAAACTAAAAAGCTTCTGCACAGCAAAAGAAACTACCATCAGAGTGAACAGGCAACCTACAGAATGGGAGAAAATTTTTGCAATCTACCCATCTGACAAAGGGCTAATATTCAGAATTTGCAAGGAACTTAAACAAAATTTATAAGAAAAAACACAAACAACCCCATCAAAAAGTGGGCAAAGGATATATGAACAGACACTTTTCAAAAGAACACATTTATTCAACCAACAGACACATGAAAAAATGCTCATTATCACTGGTAATCAGAGAAATGCAAATCAAAACCACAATGAAATACCAGCTCACACCAGTTAGAATGGCGATCATTAAAAAGTCGGTAAACAACAGACGCTAGAGAGGATGTGCACAAATAGGAATGCATTCCATTTTTGGTGGGAGTGTAAATTAGTTCAACCATTGTGGAAGATTCCTCAAGGATCTAGAACTAGAAACACCATTTGACCCAGCCATCCCATTACTGGGTATATATCCAAAGCATTATAAATCATGCTTCTATAAAGACACATGCACACTTATGTTTATTGTGGCACTATTCACAATAGCAAAGACTTGGAACCAACACAAATGTCCATCAATGCTAGACTGGATTAAGAAAATCTGGTACATATACACCATGGAATACTATGCAGCCATAAAAAAGGATGAGTTCATGTCCTTTGCAGGAACATGGACGAAGCAGGGACATGGACGAAGCTGGAAACCATCATTCTCAGCAAACTATCACAAGGACAGAAAACCAAACACTCATAGGTGGGAACTGAGCAATGAGAACACTTGGATACAGGGTGGGGAACATCACACACCTGGGCCAGTGGGGAGGTGGGGGACTGGGGGAGGGATAGCATTAAGAGAAATATTTAATGTTAATGATGAGTTGATGGGTGCAGCAAACCAACGTGACACATGTATACCTATGTAACAAACCTGCACATTGTGCACATGTACCCTAGAACTTAAAGTGTATTTTAAAAAAATACTACACAAAGGGTACATAATGCTGCACAAATTCTTTCAGAAAAAATGAGGAGGAAAGATAAGAAGGGGAAAAACATCCCAGTTAATTTAGTGAAGCTACTATTACCTGCTACTGAAGACAGACAAAAATACTCTAAGAAAACTGCAGAACAATACTCTCACAGAAACAAAAAATTTTAACAAAATTTTGGCAAATTAAATCTAGCAATATGCAGAAAAAGACAATAATCCAATAAAAAGGGCTTATCCTAGGAATGCAAGGGTTGTCAAATATACAAATATCAAAAAATGCAATATATCATATTAATAGAACAAATTTTTCCTATGAATATCTCAATAGAGGCAGGAACAAGCATGTGATAAAATTCAACACCAATTAATGACAAAAAATTCTCAGCAAACTAATAAAAGAAGAGATATCCTTAAATTGACAAAAGGCATCTTAAAAAATAAAACCTACAGTTAACACATTTAACTGTGAAAGGCTGAATTTTTTCTATCTAAAAATCAGAAAAATATCAATGAACATTGCTTTTCCTAATTTCTATTGACCATTGTACCAGGGAGCCTAGCCCGTGGAATAAAATAACAAATCGTAACAACAACAACAAAAATAAACAGATTAGGAAGAAGTAAAACTGTCCTTATTCACAGAATTCATGTATATTAAAAAATCCTAAGGAGTCTGCAAAAAAATGGTTTCTGTAACTTAATAGGTTAATTGAACAAAGATGCAGGATAGAAGATGTAAATGAAGATGATATATCCAGCAAGATCAGTCATCAGGACTCTTACTATCGTTAAGAAGTCAATTTTCTCCAAATTTATAGACTCAACAAAATCTCAGTAACTTTTTTATAGAAACTGACAAATTTATTCTAAAATTTATATGGAAAAGCAAAGATCTAGAATAGCCAAAACAACTTTTAAAAAGAATGAAGTCAAAAGGATAACTGATTCTAATGCATATAATAAAGCTACAGTAACCAATGCAATATAATATTTGCATAAGTATAGATGTATTAGGAAAATAGAACTGAATAGAAAGCCTCTAAATAGACTCAGAAAGAGATCAGAGCTTCCACAAAACTACCAAGATAATTTAATGGATTAAAGGGCACTGTTTTCAGTAAACTATACTGGAATAAAGCATTTTTTTCTATATGAAAAAAATTTTAAACTTGATCCTTTCATACACTAAAACAATTCATTCAAAATGGATCAGAGACCTAAACATGAGAGTTAAACTGTAAAACTTCTAGAAAAAAGCAAAGTAGAAAACCTTCATGACGTTGAGTTAGGCAATAGTTTCCATGATAAAAACCAAAAAGAATGAATCATTTAAAAGATTAATAAGTTATACTTCATCAAAGTTGAAAGTTGAATCCTTTTTTCATCAAAAAGACACAGAAAAATATTCAAAAGCAAACCACGAATTGGGAGAAAATATTTGTAAATATTTACTCAACAAAAGGCTTGCATCCAGATTGTATAAAGAACACTACACTCAGTAATAAGGGAAACAACCCAATTTATTAAAGGGCACTTCACAAGCAAAGACACACAAATGGATAAAAAGCATATAAACAGATGTTCAAGACAATTGGTCATTGGGGAAATGAAATTAAAATCACAGTGAGTCCCAGCACTATGGGAGACCGAGATGGGCGGATCACGAGGTCAGGAGATCGAGACCATGCTGGCTAACACGGTGAAACCCCGTCTCTACTAAAAAATACAAAAAATTAGCTGGGCGAGGTGGCGGGTGCCTGTAGTCCCAGCTGCTCAGGAGGCTGAGGCAGGAGAATGGCGTGAACCCGGGAGGCGGAGCTTGCAGTGAACTGAGATCCGGCCACTGCACTCCAGCCTGGGCAACAGAGCGAGACTCCGTCTCAAAAACAAACAAACAAACAAACAAACAAAAATCACAGTGAGATCCCATTAGACAATCACTGGAATAGCTAAAATGTTAAGAACTGACAATACTAACTATTAATAAGAATGTGGAACTGGAACTCATATATTGCTGACTGGTAGGATTGCAAATGGTACAGCCACTTTGTCATTTGGCAGTTTCTAGCAGGTACACTTAAATACTTATATAGCCCAGCAACTCTATTCCTAGTTATCTATCCAACAGAAACAAAAACATATGTCCACACAAATATGCATATGCAATTCCTCTTAACAGCATTATTTATAGTAGTCAAAAAAATATAGAAACAACCCAACTGTCCATCAACTACTGAGTGGATATAGTGGATAAAATTCCATTCGATGATACTATTCACAATAAAAAAGAACAAACTGTTAATACACACAACAACATGAATGAATCTCAAAACCATCAAGCTATTAAAAGAAGCCAGAAATAAAAAAAAAAAAAAAAAAACCAAACTAGAAACTGTATGATTCCATGTATATTAAATTTTAGGAAATGCAAAACTTTAATGACAGAAAGCAGGTTAAGGTCACCTAAGGCAGGAAGTAGGAGCAGCAAGTGACTGCAAAGGAGTATGAAAAAACTTTTAGTGTGATGGAAAAGTTCTAAAATTGATTGCATTGGCCAGGCACGGTGGCTTATGCCTGTTATCCCAGCACTTTGGGAGGCAAAGGTGGGTGGATCATCTGAAGTCAGGAGTTTGAGAACAGCGTGGCCAACATGGTGAAATCCCATCCCTACTAAAAATACAAAAAAATTAGCCGGGCATTGTGGCAGGCACCTGTAATCCCAACTACAGGGAGGCAGAGGTTGCAGTGAGCCAAGATCACATCATTGCACTACAGCCTGGCAACAAGAGCAAGACTCAGTAGACTCAGTCTCAAAATTAATTAAATAAATAAATAATAAAATTAATTGCATTGGTGGTTGCATGTCTGTACATATTTACTAAAACTCATTGAATGACATACTTCGAAAAGTGTGAATTTTATTATATGTAAAGTATATCTAAATAAAGGAGAAGGAAGGATGGAGGGAGAGGGAGAAGAAGAGAGGAAGGGAGGGAAGAAAGGTCTGAGTCTGGTCATAAGGAAACATCAAATAGACCCAGATTGAAGTTCATCCTGCACTACAAAAAAAGCCATACTCTGTAAGACTTCCAAGGACATAAGACACAAGAAGAAAATATGAGGAAGTGTTACAGATTAAAGACGACTTCTAAAATATGACAACTTAATGCAACATATGTCCCTGTATAGAATTTTGGCCCCAAAATGAAAAGAAGACAATATTGAGACAGCTGGCAATATCTGGATGGGACCACCAGTTCATAATTGGATGGTAGTATTGTACTGATATTCCTGTCTGTGAGGAGTGTATGATGGTTATGTAAGAGAGTGTCTCACTTTGGGAAGTTGCACACTGGAGTAGTTAGCAGTAATGGTGCACCATGTCTGAAAAAGTGGGCATGTATAGGGAAAGAGAAGGTAAAGGAAAAAATGTGGTAAAATGTTAACAGATGAAGAATCTAGTTCACTCGCAGGGAAACAGGTATTGTTTGTACTGCCTTTGCATTCCTTTTGCGTGTTTGAAATGATTTTAAAATTGTTTACAATGTAACTAAAAATAGATCAATTGACAAATAGAAAAATGAAGAAATATACCATTTTTATGAATGGAAGACTCAATATTATACCAAACTGAGCTAACTACCTATATGAAGTCAGTTAAGTTACAGAGCTAAAACCATATACTATCAATCACTTGTTCAGAAACCTTCAATGGCTCCTCATTACCCATCTAATAAGGGGATTACACTAAATTAGATAATACTTGCAAAGCACCTTACTCATGATCCAACAGAGTGGGAAGTAAATACCTTTTATATCCTTTCAGAATTCTGTCTGGTATTTAAAGGCCTTCATAATCTAGGCATAATCTGTCTTTTCCTTCCTTTTAAAATTCATTTATGCACTGAATACGTATTTATTGAGTGTCTTCTATACCTCAGTCACTAAGGAGACATGATGGATAATATAAATATAATTACCCCCTTATGGTGCCTAGATGAAACCATTATCTGGCCAAACTTGTCATTCACCGTTGTGAAACAAGCCTTTCTAAAACAAAACACTGATTCATTAACTCGCTTCCCTATTCAACAAATACTCTTTAACTTCATTCTGGCTTTCAAAACTGTACCTAACTATAAAGGCATAGTTCAAATGCTTGTTCTTCTAAGAAACTTCTTTGATAATCTCAAGACAAACTCGATGACTATGTGTTTGTTTTTCTAATATGGTTCTTACCACGTACAGCCTTCTGATTGCACTTACTTAGACCTAGCATCTTAGAGCAAAAAAGGGAACAAGTTTGTCAAATTCCAATGCCATCATTGAAAAGAGGCTAGTAAAGAATCTTGACGTAATAGGGGAGGTGAGAGCTATGGCCAAGTAGAGAAGCATGCCAGGTCTAAAGGTGTTCAAATTCACCTTCTTCAAAATATATGAGCAAAAATAACACCCTCAAGTTTAGCTTCTCTGGTATAAATTCGTAGATGAGGAAACAAGATCCAATAGACAGTGGCTGAGTCAGAATGTCTCAAATGTATGAGCAGGAGCAGAAACCATTCAATGATCATAGACACCGTTTTCAACTTTATTTTAAACTCCAGGTGATTCAGCCCAGAACTTCTCAGAGTTGGTGACAAACAACGATAAATGACTCAACAACACCTCTCTGCAGCCGGCTATCTGGAAGCCTGGCCCTCATCACCCACAATGTGTAGGATGGACTGTGCCAAATCAGGTACTGGAGGAGGTGAGGCACCGAAGCTCCTCCCAGCCGGTTAACCTGTTTTTGAAACCACCTTTGCAAAAATTGTAACTGAAGAAATTATGACAGTGAAAGAGATCAGACCTAATCCACTCCTTGCTTCTAACCTTTAAACTCCTTGTTCATTCCTGGGATTTAAACTCCTTGTTCATTCCTGAGCTTAGGTCGAACTAACTTTGGGAAGGAATTCATTTCATGGTTTGACTCTGAAACAAAATTGATAATAACCCTTTTCTGAAAAGATCTCCCTCTTGCCTGGGGACTAATCTGCTTTTGCAGGACTAACAAATCAGCTATAAGATTAGAAATTAAGGTTAGGGGTCATGCAGCCTCTGGCGCCAAGAGTCGGAACCTCCCCAAATTGCTCCCAGGGAAAACATCACTATTGTAAGACCCGAGATTGGTGCTTGAGATATTTTGCAGACCCTGCACTGGATGGATGAACTCACACCACCCAGACTGGCAATCTGGGTCAGCTACTTCTGCCATTCCACCCAGGAACAGAAGATGGCAAGAAAACCTGACTTCGGCCCCACTAGGACATCCCCAGGAACCTTGGACAGGTTCCTGACCAACCTGACCAATCAGCACTCCCCAGTTTCCGAGCAGCTGCCTGACAAATTATCTTTAAAAACTCTGATCCCATCCCAGAATGCTGGAGAGACTAATGTGAGCAATAATAAAACTCTGGTTTCCCGCACAGCCGGTTCTGCGTGTCTTACTCTTTCTCCATGGCAATTTCCCTTTCTTGATAAATCTGCTGTGTCTAGGCAGCGGGCAAGGTAAACCCATTGGTGGCTAAACTTTGATCCGACAACGCCTTGAGAAGTCAGACAGCAGCCTCAGGCTGGGCCACCCCAGGGCGTCCTCTGCCATCCTCCCTCTCCCACCTCCTCCGGTGCGGCCCCCTGCTGCCCTCGCCACAACACCCCGCGTCCTTCAGGCTCACCTTGACATAAGACCAGGATGCAGTAGAAAACCATGAAGCAGCGAATGTTATTGCAACACTCACAGCAGGGGCTGACTAGACAGCCCAAACCACAGAGCTGCTCCGAACTGTCATCCAGTTCTCCCGGCTTCCTGGAAACTGAGGACTTGTCTTTTTTCCTTTTTCGGAAACCGCCGAACCTTATCAAGGCCTCTGGAAGTAGTCTCAGATACCGGTATTTTTTCCTGTACTTCGAGGACTTAGAGGACTTCGAGGACTTTGAGGACTTCGAGGACTTCGGGGATTCCCTGGCCCTCGAGTGCTTAGCAGGCCGGGCCCGTGCGGCCTCCCGCGGCTCTACTCTTCCTGGGACTTCATACTGGTCCTCAGAGCGCCGGGCGACGTCTTCGGGCATGGCTCACTTTGGGCGCCTCCTGGCGACGCGGCCCAAGTGCTCTCTGCAGCCCGTCCTGTCTGGGCCAACCCAAAGGCCAGCCTGGCGAGGGCGTGGAAGGACTCAGTGGCCACAACGGGCTCCGGCAGCCCAAGCCTCCGGAGCGAACGTTTCTCCTAGGGCAGGAGGCAAACGTCCTCGCAGGGGGTTGACAGTTGAGAACTTCCAAGGCTTTTTTCCTTCTTTTCTTCCACGTGCGAAAGGGGAAAAAAAAATGCTACAAGTAGGTTTTGATAACTGCTAACACAGACAAGGAGCACCAGAGTAATTTTAATGGCAGTCAAAGATTGCCAGTACTTATTTACTAAATAATACTCATTAGGAAGCATGGGAAAAAAAAGTGGAACTGTCTGTCCCCGGTTTCCCCAGACTTACTTTATTGTGGTGGCTTTCCAACGGAAATATCTCACTAGAAACAACCTGAAAATCGTTGAAGGACCAGGAGAGAGCAGAAGACATTGGAAAAACAAACAAACAAACAAACAAAAAATTTCACCACAGTAAAAGATTTGGAGGCACAAATATCAGAAATCAATGTCCAAATGAATGTCCTTAAGTGAAGTGTTTTACACATAGAAATGATTGTCCTAGAAACTCTATCCCAACTCAAGAACACAAAAGATTATTATTTTCCACCTTAAATGAGGGCATGAGAACCAGAGGATTATTTTTTCAGGTAAAAAGTTTATAGAAGAGAAAGAATGTAAGTGAAGAGTAGAAGAGTAGTAGGATATGAAACGTGGCTTTTTTTTTTTTTTTTTTTTTTTTTTAAGGAAAATGCAACTTCTTATTGGTTTTCTTTTCTTAGGCTGATATATAAGCTCTTTAGGCCATGTATATGTGGAGGGTGACTTTCCAGGAGAGGTGGCATTATCTTCTCTCCTATGGATTGGACATTGTGTTGCCAAAACCAATTCAGCTCTTCAACAAGATTCTGTGCTGCTCCAATAGTGCTGGCCTGGTAGACCGGGGAACGAAGAATTAAGAACCACGGACCTGAAGCCTGAGCTTGACTCTACATTGCTTCATGACAATAAATATAAACAAACAAACAAACAAACAAACAAAAACCATAGGATTCCTAGGAGGTAGGAAAGACAGTGGGGAGTGGTGGACTCTTACTCTTGTGCTTCAAAACCAGAATGGGTACTGCTTGGGTGGAGAGAGGAAAAGACAACTCCATTAAAAATGAGTGGTACTGGGAATTTTGCTCCTACCCAGAATATAGAAAGCCAAATAAAATGTAACCCCCACCCCAATAATAACAACAACAACAAAGCTGGATAATATGAAAAAATATTTCTTTTTCATCAGAGAGCTACATTTCTATAGCTATGGTTGCTGTAAAGCAACTAGGCAAATTGATTCTAAAGGACAACAAGCCCCTCAGAAAAGGGATGGGACACACAAACCATTTTGCTTTTCAAAGAGCACAGAAGGAAAAAAGAGCAGTAGTAAAGGAAGATAGAAACACTTAAAATTTTAATGAATTCTTAAAGACCAGGGGAAGTTTAACAGTTTAGAAACCCTAGAAGCCTAAGAAACAAAGGGAGTCTACACCCATTTACCAGATCTTTGCTTAAGAGAAGAAAGCCTTTGGTGGTGGTAGACTGTCACTGAGAAAGAAGGAATACTTACTCTCCCACCTCCACTGACCCTTCTGCTATCCAAAGCAAAAGCAGTTTTGCCTCTGGGATTGAGGCAGGAAACTCTCATGCCCTCCAGTCTGTGACAAAGTTTATCTGTTACAGAAGAAAAAACCCACTGAAGGAGGAGCAGCAAACCATCCCATCCTAATGGCCTACCTTAAGATTGACTGCCACCAGAGAGAGGGATAGAAATAAAAACAGTCTTCCAAAAAGAGAGGAACAGGAACTTCATTTCTTCCCAACAACCCCACTGAAACAAGGCAAAGCCCAAACCTTGAGGTTCAGGCATTCCGGGCCTGTGAAAAATTTAGGCTGGACCAGGGGCAACCTGGCCTCTGCCTCGATGAGGAGTTTTGCATGAGTGAAAAAACAACAGCACTCCACCAATATAGTTGAGTCAAGAGAGCAGAGGGAAACCCTACCTGTGGTGCAAGCATAGAGGACCTGCTGAAAGCTAAGGGTGGAGTGGAAACACTGACAAACATACCTTCCACATTCTTTGATCAGCATATTTTTATTACATAATATAGGACACTAACATCCAGCTACAAAAATTGTAGTCTAAGTATTTAAGTAGAAATTGTGGATATTTGTTTACCTTGCTCATTTAAATTTAATAAACATCACACTTAATTCATGTTGGCTACCTTTATGATAGTACCATGCATGATAGAATTTCATGGTATGAGTTTACTATAATTTAACCACTTTCTTTTATATTGATGGCTCTTGGGTTGTTTTTCAATTTTTGCTCTGACCAGACTGAAATTAACATGGTTGTATGTATTTTCCTGAAAGACAGATCACTGATTTTAAAAAAAAACTTTTTATAGAAGATGTCGATCAGAGTTATAAAACTATCCCAATTACAGAAATATTAAATGTGAAAAAAATTATCTTTGAATCTTAAAATATATGCATATTAATTACATGTTTCCTAAAAGTTAGCGAGTAATTATCGTATAACATTTCAATACAGGCAATGAAATATAGCTACCAACTAAAGCATTCCCTGATGAGTTCAGCAATCCAAGTGCTTAAGATATTCAAGAAACCAGCTTAAACTAAACAATGAATGTTTATGAGGTGCTGTTTTATATTCTCTATGTAATATCTATTTCAGCTAAAAGCTCTAAACATGTAGGAAGAACTACTCACTAAAGTAACATATTGATGATAATTCATATAATCCTTTTAGCAAATGAGCCTATAAAGTAGATAAACAACATGATGGTGCAAATTATTATAATGTGGCTTTATATAAGATGACCTCAACTATTAAGAAATATAGAACTGTTTTCTCTTTTAGTGAATGGTCCTCATTTGCTTTGCTTTCCTGGTAAATGATTTTTACTTCCTCCCTGATAGACAATAGTGACATTTTTCTACAACTTCTAATATGCTACCACCTATAATTACGTAGTGACGCTTATTACATCTTTCCTATACAATATAAGATGTACAGGTTCTGTGTTGAAACTAATGTTAGATATCTGGTTGCTATAATTACTATTTTTCTTGATGACTACAGGCTTTTAATTTTACTTTATTTTATGTTTTGCTTTCTGTGAATCTTTTTAGTTTATTGAGATTAGAAGTTTAATTGCTAGATAAGTAAAATGCTGCATAATTTTTTAAGTCCAGAAGAAAACAAAGGCAGCTGGAGGAAAGGGGGGGGGACATGAAAGAAGGAAGTATTACATGTAACGAATAAAGTACAGACTTTGCTTAGTTGATATGTGATTTGGGGTAAGTCTTTTAAACATTCTGATCCTTAATTCTTCATTTGTAAAATTAGAATAATAATTATCCCATTTGAAAAATTACTGTGAAGATTAGAAGCAATGTATTAAAAGTATCTAACTCATTTTTGACATATGCTTAAACAAAGATTGTTATGTTTCAACTTATTAGAATAATGAGCCACTATATTAAAAAGTAACTACGGTTATATATACCTCCCTACAAGTCAGACCTTCATTGGTGGGTACAGATTTACCAACTGAGGGGGAAAACCTATCAGCAAATGTTCTCACAAAAGGCTGTAGAGAGAGGGCAACACTTCAGATTATCTGTAATGAACTGGTAGAAGTCACATAAGTAACAATATTTGCAAGAGGCATAACAGCGTAAGTTGATGTTTCTTGTGAGGTACATTAGAGGTTTGTTTGTTTGTTTATTTATTTATTTATTTATTTATTTATTTTGACATGGAGTCTCACTCTGTCACCCAGGCTGGAGTGCAGTGACCCAATCTCAGCTCATTGCAACCTCTGCCTCCTGGGTTCAAGTGATTCTCCTGCCTCAGCCTCCTGAGTAGCTGGGACTATAGGTGCGTGCCACCACACCTGACTTTTTTTTTTTGTATTTTTGTAGAGATGGGATTTCACAATGTTAGCCAGGATGGTCTCAATCTCCTGACCTTATGATCCACCTGCCTTGGCCTCCCAAAGTGCTGAGATTAGAGGTGTGAGCCACCACACCTGGCCCATTAGAGGTGATGTTTAAGACACTTAGAAAGCAAATCAAGTGCTATGACAATAAGTTGTAAAGCTTCATGGAGTAGCTTCAGGGACAACAAATTACCCTGATGAGGAGAGAGCTAGAATCAAAAGTGGAATAATATTTAGATGCCAATAAATGGTTTCCTACCTGAGACCTTTATGGAAGCAGAGGGCACTCAGAAGAAACTGGGAGATCTGGGGTCTTACAATTAAGAAATGTGTAAACATTGAAATAAACATTATATGGTTTGGCTGTGTCCCCATCCAAATCTCATCTTGATTTCCCATGTGTCATGGGAGGGACCTGGTGGGGCAGTTTCCCCCTTACTGTTCCATGGCAGTGAATAAGTTTCACAAGATCTAATGGTTTTATAAGGGGTTTCTGCTTTCACTTCTCCCTCATTCTCTCTTGCCACCACCATGTAAGAAGTGCCTTTCACGTTCTGCCATGATTGTGAGGCCTCCCCAGCCACGTGGAACTGTAAGTCCATTAAACCTCTTTCTTTTGTAATTTACCCAGTCTCAGTATGTCTTTATCACCAGTGTGAAAACAAACTAATACAGTATATTGATACCAGTAGAGTGGGGCACTGGTGAAAAGATACCCGAAAATGTGGAAGCAACTTTGGAACTGGGTAACAGGCAGAGGTTGGAACAGTTTGGAGGGCTCAGAAGAAGACAAAAAGAAGTGGGAAAGTTTGGAACTCCCTAGAGACTTGTCGAATAGCTTTGACAAAATTGCTGATAGTGATATGGACAATAAAATCCAGACTGAGGTGCTGTCAGTTGGAGATGAGGAACTTGTTGGGGACTGGAGCAAAGGTGACTCTTGTTATGTTTTAGCAAAGAAAGTAGTGACATTTTGCCCCTGCCCTAGAGGTTTGTGGAACTTTGAACTTAAGAGAGATGATTTAGAGTATCTGGCAGAAGAAATTTCTAAGCAGCAAAGTATTCAAGAGATGACTTGGGTGTGTTAAAGGCATTCAGTTTCAAAAGGGAAACAGAGCATAAAAGTTTGGAAAATTTGCAGCCCGACAATGTGATAGAAAAGAAAATCCCATTTTCTGAGGAGAAATTCAAGCCAGCTGCAGAAATTTGCAAAAGTAACGAGGAGCCAAATATCAATCACCAAGACAATGGGGAAAATATCTCTAGGGAAAGTCAGAGACCTTTGTGAAAGCCCCTCCCATCACAGGCCCAGAGGTTTAGGAGGAAGAAATGGCTTTGTGGACCAGGCCCAGGGTCTCCATGCTGTGTGCAGTCTAGAGACTTGGTGCTCTGTGCCCCAGCTGCTCCAGCCATGACTAAAAGTGGCCAACATACAGCTCAAGCTGTTGCTTCAGAGGGTGGGAGCTCTAAGCCTTGGAGATGTCCATGTAGTGTTAAGCCTACAGATACACCGAAGTCAAGAATTGAGGTTTGGGAACCTCTGCCTAGATTTCAGAGGATGTATGGAAACACCTGGATGCCCAGGTAAAGCTTGCTGCAGTGAGGGGTGCCTCATGGAGAACCTCTGCTAGGTACAGAAGGAAAATGTGGAGTTGGAGCTCCCACACAGAATCCCTACTGGGATACTGCCTAGTGGACATGTAAGAAGAGGGCCACAGTCCTCCAGCCTCCAGAATAGTAGATCTATTAAGAACATGCACCGTGTGCCTGGAAAAGCCACAGATACTCAATGCCAGCCCATGGAAGTAGCCGAGAGGGGGGCTATACCCTGCAATGCATTAAAAAAAAAGCATTTAAATGGCTTTAAATCACATTTTTAAAAAAGGTAACTCTAACAGAAGTATACTTCTAAAGGTCCTCTTCATTATCTGTCTTCTCATTCACCTGTTTATTACTTCATTTATTGACCTCTTAAATGATCTAATATCTTCAACTTCAATCCACTCTACCATTTTACACACTGAATTTCTAGGCATCACTACCTAATGAGTAAAAATAGTTTCATGTTTTGAATTAGTCCATTTTCATGCTGCTGATAGAGACATACCCGAGACTGGGAAGAAAGTTGTCCAAAGCCGTGGGAGCCCACCTCTTGCATCTGCATGACCTGGATGTGAGACATGGAGTCAAAGAAGATCATTTTGGAGCTTAAAGATTTGACTGCCCCACTGGATTTCAGATTTTTGTGGGGCCTGTGGCCCCTTTGTTCTGGCCAATTTCTTCCATTTGGAATGACTTTATTTACCTAATACCTGTACCCCCATTGTATCTGGAAAGAAACTAACTTGCTTTTGATTTTGCAGACTTATAGGTGGAAGGGACTTCCCTTCTCTCAGATGAGACTTTGGACTGTGGCCTTTTGAGTTAATGCTGAAGTGAGTTAAGACTTTGAGGTACTGTTGGGAAGGCATGATTGGTTTTGAAATGTAAGGACATGAGATTTGGGAGGGGCCGGGGTGGAAAGACATGGTTTTGTTCTGTCCCCACACAGATTTCTTCTTGAATTCCCATGTGTTGTGTAAGGGACCAGGTGGGAGATAATTGAATCATGGGGGCAGTTTTCCTTATACTGTTCTTGTGGTAGTGAATAAGTCTCATGAGATCTGATGGTTTTATAAGGGGTTTCCACCTTCACTTCTCTCTCATTCTCTCTTGCTGCTGCTATGTAAAAAGTGCGTTTTGCCTTCCACCGTGATTGTGAGGCCTCTCCAGCCATGTGGAACTGTAAGTCCATTAAACCTATTTTCCTTCCCAGTCTCGGGTACATCTTTATCAGAAGCATGAAAATGGACTAATTCAAAACACAAAACTATTTTTACTCATTAGGTAGTGAAGTCTAGAAATTCAGTGTGTAAAATGGTAGAGCGGATTGAAGTTGAAGATATTAGATCATTTAAGAGGTCAATAAATGAAGTAATAAACAGGTGAATGAGAAGACTGATGATGAAGAGGACCTTTAGAGGTATATTTCTCTTAGAGTTACTTTTTTTAAAAAAAAAAATGTGATTTAAAGCCATTTACAATGATTGCTAAGTGGAATGCTAAAGTTTTAAAACAAGTAAAGCTTTAAAAAATAAGTATTTTTGAAGAGAGAGTCTTCTGACACTTCTTACAGCAGTAAGGAAGATTTTACTGAAGACTATCATAATATAGGAGAGAAACTGTCCTCAACTCTCATGAATACAACAAAAACAAGCAAGGATTTATAAGCTAAACAGCAGATTGAGGGTGTCAGTGGATGGAAAATTATTAACAGGAGATATCAAAGGTAGGGGGATTCTTTCTAAACTGACTTAACAGGATTCTTGCTAAAGGCAGGCCAAGAACTTAGATATCAAGGGTGTGGGATGAGGAACTTGATCAGTTATGAAGGTTGATCAGACACTGAAGATCTGATGACTTAGCAGGATCCTTTGCTAAGTCTGATTTAGACAGGTTGAAGACAGAGCCCAAGGGTGAGGCCTACACAAAAAGAGGGCTCAATAGAGTCTGTTTAAAGTTTAATCAAAAAGTTTTTGTCAGTATGTATATTTAATGGTTAGCTTTTTGCACTATTAACATTTGGTTTATGGTACCTGAAATAAATCTGTTTCAATATACAGATACTTTTGAAGATAATACCTTAACAAGTTTTGAAAATAACATGTCTCATTGATGTTTTGAAAAGCTTATCAGCCAAATAATAAATTTATTTAATAAAGCTCATCAGCCAATACCACTGCTAACACCTTCATAGCAGTAAGGGAAAACGTACAGCAAAGGGAGTCAGGGAAGTATACTTAAAGGGTTTTGGGTGCTAGAGTTAGTCACAGGGTAGTCATATCAGGGATTGGTTAGAACTTGTGAACTATACAGGTTTTGGCACATTAAGTGATTGAATTTTCAAAACACGTTAAGAGTATGGGGAGTTACTGTTGGATCAGTTTGCATGTATCAGGGTACAAGACCTACAGACATATGGGTCCTAAAGAATAGATGTTAGAAGAGATTGACTTTAAGAGATCAATGTGGTCTGTAGTCACGGTTTGTTTGGGTAAGTTTATCTGATTTGCTAGTGCATTTTGCAAGTTGTGATTTCTGTGGATATCCTTAGCCCTCCCTTACAAATTAGCTGCCAGTAGGGATTCCCCATTTCCTCTACTTTATCAGAGGTACGAATGTTTTCAAAGATTTAAATTGCGGCCGGACACGGTGGCTCACGCCTGTAATCCCAGCACTCTGGGAGGCTGAGGCAGGCGGATCATGCGGTCAGGAAATCGAGACCATCCTGGCTAACAAGGTGAAACGCTATCTCTACTAAAAATACAAAAAATTAGCCAGGCGTGGTGGCAGGCGCCTGTAGTCTCAGCTACTGGGGAGGCTCAGGCAGGAGAATGGCGTGAACCCCGGAGGCGGAGCTTGCAGTGAGCCAAGATCGTGCCACTGTACTCCAGCCTGGGTGACAGAGCGAGACTCACTCTCAAAATAAATAAATAAATAAATAAATAATAAAAGTTAATTTGCTGCCATCTAGAGGGCATATATTTTTAGTTTTAGACTAAGTCTAAAAGAAATGGATTTCCACATTTAAAGTAGATTTCATCTTCTGTTACTTACGTTACTTATGTTTTCTTTCTAGAAAATATTTTCAATTGTTTTTAATCATAAAGTTATTTAACATTCCCAATTTTGTTTCCAGTACTCTATGAGAGTTGAACTAGTGTTATTGATTATGAACAGTATACAACAATGTATCTTTGTTTATATTGTGGTAACATTTTTTTTTTTTGAAACAGAGTCTCACTCTGTAGCCCAGGCTGGAGTGTAGTGGCCGGATCTCAGCTCATTGCAACCTCTGCCTCCCGGGTTCAAGCGATTCTCCTGCCTCAGCCCCTGAGTAGCTGGGATTACAGGCACACACTACCACGTCCAGCTAATTTTCGTATTTTTAGTAGAGATGGGGTTTCACCATGATGATCAGGCTGGTCTCGAACTCCTGAGCTCATGATCCGCCCACCTCGGCCTCCCAAAGTGCTAGGATTACAGGCGTGAGCCACCGTGCCCAGCCTGTGGTAACTTTTTAACTGTGCACAGTATATTTGTAAAATGATTTCAAAAGCAAAATGAAATGGGGTTCATGGGAAAAGGTCTCCTTTTTGCAGAATTTAGGGATGAGTCATGAATAGAGAAAGATCTTTGGAAGGTCAAGGAAGAGAGAAATACTGAAAAAGTATTGACACAAATGCAGGAACGGAGTAGAAATATATATATATATATATATATATATATATATATATATTTCAAAAATAACATTTAAAAAATCCAAAGATTATTTAATTGCAACTACAAATTTGCTAAATAAAGAGAAATACAGAATACAATGAGAATATACAAGAAGATCTGCCCTAAGCCAGAGGATTAAAAAAGATTCCCTCAGTAATCATTTAAGCTAAGAGCCATCGAATGATTAAGAATTTTCTAAGCCAAGGACTAGGTATAAGAAGAACAGAGGGAACAGCTTATGTGGCAGAAAAGAACATTGCACCTTCAAGGAATTGAGAAAAGACCAATGTCGTTAGAGTCAAATGTGCATGACCATTGGTCATGTAAACATTAGAGGCAGAGCAATGGAAATTCATCAGTCACTGATGACACAATCACACAACATATGTATTCTCTTGCATTATTCTAGCTGTAGTGAGCAACCAGTAAGAGGACTGACATGGATCAAGAAAACATACAGGGTGATATAGTTATCTTACTAAGATTTCATACATACTCTATGAAGATAACTATATTGTATAGTCAAGCCTCCCTCTAGGAATATCTAAATCTCTTCATCACATTTATTTTCCCTTTCTCTAACCCTAGGAGGGAGAGAACACATATTGTTCTCTAAATGTTCTCCTCAGAGAAACTCTTAATGTTTATGCAGTCACCTTGCATAACTGTGAGGCTTTCAGGCCTTTTAAAACTAAAGCCAGGAAAACTCAATTTATTCTGTCAGCATGTTAACCTTCTCATAACTTTCCTCTGCGGTAATGAGTAAAGAGCAAGATTTTTCCTTTTATGGGAATAAGAAAGGGAGGAAAATATACCAATATTTATTGGCTATTACAAAAGTGTCATCCAAGTATAGATAATTCTATATATTCAACAAACTTCAAACATAAATAGTATGGTTCTGATAATGAATTCCAATTCTTATTTAAATAAGAGAAGTCTTAAGACAAACGTACACAACTGAATGGTATAAAATTGCTGCTATACATTTTTTGTCATCTAAAAAAGAGTCATTTGTATACAGTTTGACCCAGAGTTTAGAATTTCCATGTTCTTTACCTATAATTTTTTATAAACTCACATTTTAAGAACCAAGGCATTATCAAGTGCATTTCAATACCTCTAGCCCTATAAACATACCTGTCTCAAACCTTTAAAAAACTAGATATTATGAAAGTCATCTTCTTCTAGGTATATTCTATAAAGTGTTCTCTCATTGCAGTGGAAGAGTTTTCTAGCCATGTTTCTTAGGACTACAACTTTTTATTGGATATGATCTCAAAAACATCCTCCACTGTGCAGAAATCATTGATTTAGATGCTTCTTTTACTACAAAGTTTAAATCTAATATGCCCTCCCCCCTCACTACCATGTAGTGGTCCATTATATAAAGGCTATGTACATCACTAGTCTTCAATATAAGTAATCCAAGTCTCCATCCTGCTTGGATGTAGGAAACCCACAGCTTTGCCAGTTGCACTTTCTCCATGAATTTCTTGGATGTTTCTGAAGGATATTAATGCATTTTATAAATCCCTAATGTGAATCTATGATTTTTTTTAAATGATACAATCACCACCCATACAAAAAAATCAGTAGGGTCAAATATTTATTTATTACATTAATTAGGGTATCAGCAAGATCATGAGACAGATTCAAAAGTAATTCGGGAAAGCAAAGTATTTATAGTGACTTAAAGACAAAAGAGTCGAATAAGAATTCTAATTTAAATTGGCTAATGCTAATATTAATTGGTTAATATCTTATCAGGCAATAAAACTGTAACTTTCAGGAGTCATCTTTTTTTATAGGAAATCACTTGCATCTCTTGAATAAAATTCATTTCTATTACTATCAAAAAAGAACCATTTGTATCAGTTTTCATAAGTTAGTGTTATAAGTTATGTTACCTTCACAGAGGCAAAAAAATTCTGTTCATTTCTAAATAGAAAGTCAAAGAAAAGTACTAACCCCTAGAGAATCAGATAATACCATGTAGCCTCTGCTGGACAGTACCCAGCATGAACCTGAAAGAATACCCGATAATCTTATTTGCCTGTTTCCAAGATTTTGATACTTTTTCTTAACATTTGCTTAACATCAGAGCTGCTGATTCCAGTAAGAAAGACACAGCACACATCTTCTGAAGGTTGCCACTAACTGACCTGAAACTAGCCATGACCAGGTTGTTACCCGTCTCTCCCAACAAGTTAATCCTAAGTGTAGAGTCCAACCAAAGTAGTCTACCATTTTGATTTGTCCAGGTCTGAGCGATTTCCTGAAATACGAGATTTTTCAATACAAAAGTGGGAAATCTCAGGCAAACCAGGACAAGTTGGTCATCCTAATACAAGCCTCTTCCTTAATTCCACAAAGAACAAGGAACCCCAAAATGTAATGTAACATAAAGCTAAATTTTACTTAAACCTTTGGGATATTACAATATAGAGTTACCATACCAAGAAGAAGAGGAAAACTCAAAACCAGACATTACATACTCCCAGCACCCTCTGGGTCAAAGCATTCCAATGGAACTCCTTGAGGATATCTCTGCCCCTGGTCTCCAAACTTTTGCCACATTAGATTTAACTTCTCCACATACAGGAGTATCCTTCAGCATAATTGTCTGGACTAAGATTCAGAACCAGGACTCCCAAGGACTCTAGAAGGAGATACAATGGGGGAGTTATTATTATTATTATTATTATTATTATTCTGAAAGAAAACAAATTTCAGAGAACTGGCTTCATTGCTAAGAAAGAAAAAAGTTTATTTATAATGTGGAATAATTCCACTTTTTATTATGGTATATTTCTATTCCAGAATGGGATATTAGCTTACCTTAGGAAAAGCCCTATTAAAATATTTGTATTTCTCCCCTAAAACAAAGAATATAACTGATCTCAAAGGTAAATTCAAGTTTCTCCACTTATAGAGACAAAAAATTCCTTGCAGTTTTGAAGTTGCAGAATTTTCCCCCACTTAATATGTGGTAATTTGTATTTTTCAAAGATGGCCGTAATAATATAACCTGCCCGTCATGTTCTCTCATGATGTGACATTGATAGCTCCCCATCAAAAGGTGGCATCTGTGTGTCTTCCCCTTGAATCTGGGCTGCCTTGTGACTACAGCCAGTGTGATGCACTCTGCCTTCTGATGCTAGGTCATAAAGGGATTTGAGACCCACCATCCTCAATTAAAAATATATACACATAAATTCAAAAATAATTTTTAAAAATTGTGACACAGACATGACAAGCTAAGAATTGTGTTCACATACAGAAGTAAATATGAATAAAATATTTCTTGGCTCTAACCATCCCTAATTATTCTTAATACTTTCACCTGAAAATTCAATTAGGTTCTCCTTCAATTTTGTTGAAAGCAAAATATTGGAAATTGCCAAACTTGCAAAAATATTTTTAATTATTACCATCATTCATTATTTCAACACTAACAACACCATTTCATGTAGTTCCTTTGTTTGGCATAGGAACATTTATGCATTTAGTGAAAACAGCACAGTAAGATCCCGGATGAGTAAGAAGTGTGCCTTACATTGGAGTGTGGAAAAGAAAGGCTGTGCAAAGAGAGAGGAAAACAGGTATGACACTCTGGCATGACCCCCTCCTCCAGCCTCAGGTTCTCAGGAACAGTACACGCGGAGTGCAGGTTCAGAAAATGGATTTCCTTCAAACAGTCCACAACTTTAAAAATGTTCATGTCCCAGGTTTAGGCTGCTGTATTAACTTATTTTATTCTTAAAACAATGCCATGAAGTAGCTGCTTTTAATTTATTTTACAGATGAGAACATTTAGACAAAGACAATGTTACATTACTTGCCCACGGTCACAAACTTACCAACTGGCAGAGCCAGGATATACATCCAAGTTATTTCTAAAGCCCACATTCTCCGGCATTATCCAGTGTGCCCCTAAAACACTAACAATACAAACCACATGTCTTAGTCTGCTCAGGACAGTATAACAAAGTACCACAGACTGGGTGGCTTAAGCAACAGAAATTTATTTCTCATTGTTTTGGAGACTGGCAAGTCCAAGATTCCGGTGCCAGCATACTCTGTTTCTGGTGAGGCCTCTCTTCCTGGCTTGCAGATGCCCATATTCTCACTGTGTCCTCACATGGCCTTTTGTGAACATGAAGAATAAAGAGATTAGTAGATGCACATGAAGAATAAAGAGATATTTCTCTCTTCCTCTTATAAATCCCAAAGTCCTGCTGCATTAGGACATGCCCTTCCCCCTGCTTATGACCTTATTTAATCTTAATCACCTCCTAAAAGTTCTGTCCCCAAATATCATCACACTGTGGGTTAGGGCTTCAACATATTAATTGAGGGTTGGGGATACACAAGCATTCAGTTCACAAAACTACATATCAGAATAAAAGAAAAGGTAGGAAGAAAATAATGGATGTTAAGTGAAAATAAAGGAAATTACAACTGTCAGGAAAGAAGGGACAGCCACAAATCAGCATCTTTCTTTCCCTGTTGTTGCTCTGAGATCTCATCTGTCTTATTGTCCCAAGAGCAGAACTAAAGAAAAAGTACAATTAGTGTCCTTTGGGAGATGAAAACCCTGAATTAATGTAATTGCAAATCATGGAAGATGTTTTCCTTTACTCACAAGGAAAGAAGTGGATTAGCTCCTTGCCATTTTTTTTCCTCAGATAGGAAATGGCAATTTTACTTACATTTTCCTAATTTGCTGGTTTTTCTTAGCAATCTGTTCTTTCTTTTAAAAGAAGACTTCAAAAATAGTTCATTTTAAAGTGCCAATAATCTTTAAAATTTAATATTTGAGTAGTAAATTGAACTAAACTCTCAGTTGGAGTAATATTTTTTCTGTACCACAGTAAAAAATAATTTGGTTTTGAAAAAGGGAATCTTCAGGTTCATGCTTTCATTAATGTTTGAATCTGTGTTTTGATTCATGAATGTATTAGATGGCATTGGTATAACAAATCCAGAACCTTAGCTGAAACTGTGCTATGAATCTAGGGTATTCCACAGTAAAATAGAATCTCTAGGGAAACCATCTTCCTGTAAATAATATTAACCTTACGAGCATAGGGAAACTCCATTATCCACAGTCTCAAAGACAGTAGATTTAGCCACAATCTAGTGCATCTCAATATCTATTCAACAGACTATTGCAATTTTTTGTTGCAAAGCAGCTCTCACTGAGAGCTCAGATAAAGTCTCACTAATTGGTCAATGATGGTATGAGCCACAGCATGGTAAGTATTGCTTATATACTGTGCCTGATTTTGTCACCACGATTTCTGCCCACACCCATGCTTGTCAATGAAGAAAGAGAAAGAGAAGGAGAGTAAGAAAGAGACCAGGACATTTTGGGCCTAAAGTGAGGGGACAGTGAGTTTAAAAGGTTGGTACATTGCATGTAGTGAGAATCAGGCTCATTATTCCATTACTTTCAGATTTGGGATGCTATTGTTTACTTGTGTGTCCAACAGGGTAATAAATCTTTTTACCTATAAACAACATTGAGATATGTATTGCTATTTAAATTTCTATTTTTTGTCTATTTATGTTTGTAATTTTTCCTACAATGTCAGAGCATTAATACTGTCAGTTGAAATTCCTGTTCTGCTGCTATTAATTTTTAACATATCACAACCTGTGTTTTTTATCTCTACCATATGAACAATAATGCCTTACTATGACTTTGTACTGGGTATGAATTAAAATTAAGTGTATGAAACATCTACTATAGTGCAAAAGACTCATAAATAATGATGATAATGGTCATAACTAGGATCAGCTAGAAATCTATAGGCCAAGTCCCTCATGCAGTACACGGCACAGGGTTGGAACTCAGTACAGGCATACATATATGTGTTGTTATTCAAGAGGCAGGGCACTTCCTGGTCAAGTTTTAATTTGGACACAAAGGATACACTAATGTGAACCTATGTATTGGAAATCATTGTTCTGCTGTGAAGGGAAAAAAGTGAGTCTCCCACCTTGTCAGCTCTCTAGCATGTGCACTGCAGTGTCTTATTCATGTACAGATCATAGAACCAGGGCCACAGATCTCACTGTGAAGATGGGCATAATGATATGGACTAAGGCAAGGTTTAGGAACAGTCCAGTAGATCGAAGCCAGGAACGAAATGTAGTGGGCAGAGTTGTGACAGACTGAGGCTTACAAGAGCTTGGTCTGGAGTTCAGGAGAGGCATAAGCAATAATATTAATAGTTCAGATCTCAAGAATTGTTTTTCAGAAGTAAATCCCAGTATTAAAAATACCATTCAATATTAGTGATATTCTTTCTTGCTCTTGGGTTCTAGGTGCAGGGTTTGCTGGGTTGGGGTGAGCCACCAAATGGTAAGACCTCATCAGGGGGTATTGATATGAGCTCAAGTTGGAGAAGGGCTTTAGGAAAACCTATCAGGTGTCAATACACATTAGAAATCAAGTCTTCCAAAAGAGAGTGGGAGTCCTTTGGATCATCACCGGTTGCTGTGGTCCTCTACGCAAATCCATGAAGCTGTGGAGAAAGGAGTGTGAATGTACTAGAGTAGAAATATGTGTGTGAGTATATTGTAGACAACCAGTACTAGTATATCTTTTAAACAGGAGTGAATTAGCCTAAATGATCAGGGATTAGTTGGAGACCTTAGTATATAAGGGGCCTTGAATGTTGGAAGACAAATCTCCTTGGGTCTGTCTCATTTCTGCATATCTTATATGAAATGAACACATTGAAGGGTTTAAACAAATTAAGGATATAGAAGCATGATTCTAAACACCTGATGTTAAGTATTCGAGGAAGATAATGAAAAAAAGCATTTAACTTTAAGATAAAATGATTTTTTCTCTGACTACTTATTTGCAATTTATCTCAAAATATACAATATGAAGAATCCCAAATAGCAGTTTCATCTAAAGAATAAAGGAAAGGCAAGGAAGTTTCTGGTAGTAAATAATATATTCTAAATGACAGTGAAAGGTTTATCAGGTAATTGACAGAGTTCAGATAAAAATAGGAACATTTAGCTTCAGCTAGGGAGAAGTCAACAAATTAAGATGAATAATGATCTTTTAAATGAGATTAAATTTAGATTTCATATAATTGTTAAATTAGAATAGGGGAAGGTTCCCTTGGATATGGAACATGCTGTCTATTCTGTTATTTAAGGTCTAAAGCTTATTAACTTTTGGACAGAATTCTGCTTCTACAGAGGCTACATATTGCTTTTAAACATTTCTTTTTGTTTGTTTGTTTGTTTTTGCATGAACCCATCATCTCTCATTTATTTGCATTCCCTGGCATCTTATTATAATCTAACCTAATTAAAGTGTTTGCTTTGGAAGCCAGTGCTAATCAGGCAAAACAAATTTCATACTGACAGTTTCCCAATACCTGCACGTCATACCTCACTAAACCCAGGTGAATTTCAAACTATAGCAGGCAGTGTTTCAGCAGCACTGTCAGAAGGTTTCACTCCTGGAATGTCAAAGGACAAACATTAGGGATATTTTGTGAAAGGACAAATAAGTGCATGTGGGTTACCACGAGTTTAACAAGTTTAACTCTTGACAAAAGGAAAAAATAAATATTAAATGTATATATTGAATTAACAGGTCATACTGGAAAGGGGTGTGTGTGTGTGTGTGTGTGTGTGTGTGTGTGTGGTGTATTAAATGCTATGGTTCTAATAGATGAAAAATTCCTCTCAGAAACATGTTATCTTGTTCTGCAAAAACATCCTCACATTTTTCTAAAGCCTCTGTCCAATCGACATCACACTCATGAAATGTGAAAGAGTTGGCTTCTCTGTCTTGTCTTTAAGTAAACTGATACCTGTTTTAGTTTCTTTTTAACTCTTCTTTTACCCATTGGTTATGATTCTTAATAATCATTTATCTATTCATTCAATAAGCATCTTTTACATAAAAGCCAATATATTACAATATATTACAGTAATTAAGAATATGGGTTTGAAAATCCATCTGCCTGGCTTTGTTTCTTGACTCCATTATTTACCAGTTCTATGCAGTGTTTTAGTGCTTTGGTTTCCTCAAATGTAATTAAAGGATAACAATAGTATTTATCTTAAGAGGGCTTGCTGTATTAATTGAGGGATGCATCATTCCTAGCCTAAAATGCTATAGGAGGAAAAGATAGGAATGAGAGTTAGGTCAGTGCAAAGCTATAAGGACTATGGACTGGGTAGATTTCCTTGGAACCAAGAGTATGTGGCGGACAAGTACTGGCATTCCAGGAAACGACAATGCACGTAAAAGCATAATACCATGTAAAAAGACAGCACATTTTGGGAGTTTCCAATACTTTGCTATGGCTGGAATAAAAATAAATCTAAAGGAATAGTGGAAGATAAAACTGGAGAAGAAAGGATGAACTCACGTGTTATCAGGCATGTTTTATTATACAGTATTACATTCACGACAGAGAGCTTAGAGTATAATAATTTCATTTTATTTATGTATTTATTTTTTTGGAACAGGATCTCACTCTGTCCCCCAGGCTGGAGTGCAGTGGCACAATCATGGTTCACTGAGCCCTCAAACCTCTAGGCTCAAGTAATCCTCCCACCTCACCCTCCCTGGTAGTTGGGACTACAAGTGTGCCCCACCACACTCAGCTAATTATTTTTGTATTTTTTTGTAGAGATAGGATTTCACCATGTTGCCCAGGCTTGTTTCTAACTCCTGAACTCAAGCTATCCTCCCACCTCAGCCTCCCAAAATGCTGGGATTACAGGCGTGAGGCACTGCACCCAGCCAATGTTTTCATTTTAAATTGAATAACTTTTATTAATCACAAGAAACAATTTATGGCTCATCATAAATAATAAAAAAGTATGTTTTCCTTTAAGTGAGATGATAAATAATAGGCAATGTCTTTATGATTAATCTTCATTGTCTTGCTCTCTGAGGAAATAAGAAAACAGGGCCCAGCAATGTCTATTACCATTGTTCTCATCATGAAGAGTCTCAAAGAGACCTGAACACTTTAGAACCCCAAGAAACAATAACTTATCAGTGACATAGATTGCTTTTTCTCTTCTGCTAACTGAATCCTCTTTTTCTTTTGGGAATTGCTCTTTACCTATTTGATGTGGTTCTAATAATGTGTTGATCCCAGGTTGACCAGTCAAGCACCAGATGCTTCTGGAATTAATGATTACTCCAGGAGCAGACACATGACCCAAGCAGAGCCAAGCAGTTCTTTTCCAGAAATTAATGTACATTCTGCATGAAAGAAGATCTCCTTCAGAGATTGAGAGCCCTAACGATTATGTAATTTTGTCATTTTTAGGGTCAACATTGATGTCACATGCAGACAGCCTACCTGAATCCAATAAAGAGTTAAGCAAAGACAAGAGACGGAGAGGGATTTTTTTTTTTTTTTAAATATGTCTTGAAAAAGTAAACTCCCAAACTGGCACTAACACTTAGAGTGCTCAGTTGTAACTACCAATAAATTTTATTTTTTGTTAAACTAACTTAATTAGATTTCTGACTTTAGCAACTAAAGATAGATCACATATAATATGGGATATGAAAACTTATATCAAGAAAACTGAGTAGACAGAATAAACACAGACATCGCTGCACATTTTGTCTATGGTAGTCCATTTCATATATCTTGTTAAATTCTTCAAGAGGTAGTTTTACTATATATGTTTACTTTAAAAGGTCTTGGGAGAATTCAAAAAACAAAAATCCTGGCTCTAATAAAACTCATCTGTGTTTTCTAAAATCACTGGAAGCTATTATTTTTTGAGGATCCACATGAACCACAGGAAATAGGTAAGGTGATTTAAGGGTATAGATGTTGAGACCCCTCCACAAAGGTTTGCAGCTTGGTTTTGCCACTTGCTAGTGATGGGACCTTGAGCAAATGACATAACCTCTGTGTGCTTCAGTTTTCTCCTCTATAAAATGGAGATAATAATTGTTCCTACCTCATTAGGCTACTGTGAGGATTAAATAAATGGGTTAGTATATGTAAGAGGCTTAGAGAAATGCTGGGCAGAGGGCGGAGCAAGATGGCCGAATAGGAACACCAACTCAGTCTCAACTCCCAGCCAGCGACACAGAAAGACGGTGATTTCTGCATTTTCAACTGAGGTACTGGGTTCATCTCACTGGGGGAGTGCAGGACGATGTCGGTGCTGGTCAGCTGCTGCAGCCCGACCAGCGAGAGAGAAGCTGAAAGCAGAGGCGGGCATGCGCCTCACCTGGGGCGCAAGAGAGAAAGGAATCCCTTTTTCTAGCCAGAGACTGGGGACACACAACACCTGGAGAAGTCAGGTAACTCCCACCCCAATATTGCGCTTTAAGCAAACAGGCACCACCAGGAGTCATATCCCACACACCTGGCCGGGAGGGTCCCGCCCGCGAGTCCCTCATTGCTAGCACAGCAGTCTGTGATCTACCGGCAAAGGCAGCAGCGAGGCTGGGGAGAAGCCGCCATTGCTGAGGCTTAAGTAGGTAAACAAGCTGCTGGGAAGCTCCAGCTGGGTGGGCTCACGGCAGCTCAAAAACCTGCCTGTCTCTGTAGACTCCACCTCTGGGGACAGGGCACAGCTACACAACTTAACAACAGCAACAACAACAAAGCAGCAGAAAACTCCTGCAGACGCAAACTGACTCTGTCTGACAGCTTTGAAGAGCAGTGGATCTCCCAACACGGAGGCTGAGATCTGAGAAACGGACAGACTGCCTGCTCAAGTGGGTCCTGACCTGAGGTAGCTAACTGGGAGACATCCACACTAGGGGCAGTCTGACACCCCTGCAGGGTGGAGTAGACCCCTGAGGAAGCTTCTAAGCAAGAATCAGACAGGTACACTCGCTGTTCAGAAATATTCTATCTTCTGCAGCCTCTGCTGCTGATACCCAGTGACAGGGTGCAAGGTGGACTCAAACCCCAATCTCCAACAGACCTGCAGCTGAGGGTCCTGACTGTTAGAAGGAGAAAACTATCAAGTGGGAAGGACACCTACACCAAAACCCCCATCAGTACATCACCATCATCAAAGACCAGAGGCAGATAAAACCACAAAGATGGGGAAAAAGCAGGGCAGAAAAGCTGGAAATTCAAAAATAAGAGCACATCTCACGGCAAAGGAAGCATGGCTCATCGCCAACAACCGGATCAAACTGGACCGGAAAATGACTTTAATGAGATGAAGAAGAAGGCTGGTATAAATTTCCTCAGAGCAATAAAGGAGGAATTACGTGCAAACAAAGAAATAAAATGTGAAAAAAAAAGTGGAAGGTGGCCAGCTGAACTGGTGTGCAGAGAAGGTCATAAAGCGAAATGAAAGAGATGAAAACCATGACCACGAAAATCATTGACAAATGCACAAACTTCAGTAACCGACTCGTTAGCTGGAAGAAAAGGTATCAGCGATTGAGGATCAAATGAATAAATGAAGCGAAGAAAACAAAAAAGAAAAATGGGCTCAAAAAATACAAAGTATAAAGTTAATAGAATAAATCTCAAATCTGGTGAGGGTGCCACAAGTGAAAAATGGAACAAAGTTGGAAAACACTCTTCAGGATATCATCGGAGAACTTCCCAACCTAGTAGGGCGAATAACGATTCAAATCCAGGAAATACAGAAGAGAGCATACAAAAGATACTCCTCGAGAAGAGCAACTCAAGACACATAATTGCCAGATTCACGAGAAGTTGTGAAATGAAGGAAAAAATCTTAGGGCAGCCAGAGAGAAAGGTCGGGTTACCCACAAAGGGGAAGCCCATCAGACTCAGCAGATCTCTCAGTAGAAACTCAAGCAGAAGAGTGGGGCCAATATTCAGCATTCTTAAAGAAAAGAATTTTAAACTGAATTTCATATCTAGCCAAACTAAGTTTCATAAGTGAAGGAGAAATAAAATCCTTTACAGATAAGCAAATGCTTGAGATTTTTGTCACCACTAGGCCTGCCCTTACAAGAGACCCTGGAAGGAAGCACTCAGCATGGAAGAAAAGGAACAACCGATTACCAGCCATAGCAAAAAACAATACCAAAATGTAAAGACCATCGAGGCTAGGAAGAAACTGCATCAGCTAACGAGCAAAATAACCGAGTTAATATCATAATGGCAGGATCAAGTTCTACATAACAATCTTAACCTTAAATGTAAATGGACTAAATGCTCCAATGAAAAAAAGGCACAGACTGGCAAACTGGATAAAGAGTTAAAGACCCATCAGTCTGCTGTATTCAGAGACCCATCTCCTGCAGAAAGAGACATACATGAGCTCAAAATAAAGGGATGGAGGAAGTTACCAAGCAAATGGAGAACAAAAAGCAGGGGTTACGTCCTAGTCTCTGATAAAACAGACTTTAAACCATCAAAGATCAAAAAAAGAGACAAAGAAGGCCATTACATAATGGTCAGGGATCAATTAACAGGAAGAGCTAACTTATCCTAAAATATATGCACTTAATACAGGAGCAGATTCATAAAGCAAGTCCTTGAGACTTACAAAGAGACTTAGACTCCCATACAATAATAATGGGAGACTTCAACCTCCACTGTCAACATTAGACAGATCAGCAGAGACGAAAGTTAACAAAGGATGTCCAGGAATTGAACTCATCTCTGCAGCAAGCAGACCTAATGAACATCTATAGAACTCTCACCCCAAATCAACAAGAATATACATTCTTCTCAGCACACATCGTACTTACTCCAAAATTGACCATATAATTGGAAGTAAGCACTCCTCAGCAAATGTACAGAACAGAAATTATAACAAACTGTCTCTCAGACCACAGTGCAATCAAACTAGAACTCAGGACTAAGAAACTCAATCAAAACCGCTCAACTACATGGAAACTGAACAACCTGCTCCTGAATGACTACTGGGTACATAACGAAATGAAGGCAGAAATAAAGATGTTCTTTGAAACCAATGAGAACAAAGATACAATACAGATCTCTGGGACACATTTAAAACAGTGTGCAGAGGGGGTGCATAATAAATGCCCACAAGAGAAAGCAGGGAAAGATCAAAATTGACCTCTAACATCATAGTCAAAAAGATTAGAGAAACAAGAACAAACATTCAAAAGCTAGCAGAGAGGCAAAGAAATAACTAAGATCCAAGAGCAGAACTGAAGGAATAGAACCTAAAAACCCTGCAAAATCAATGAATCAGAGTTAAGGAAAGATCAACAAAATTGACAGACCACTATGAGAGACTAATAAGAAGAAAGAGAGAAGAATCAAATCGATGCAATTAAAAATGATAAAGGGATATCACCACCGACCCCACAGAAATACAAACTACCATCAGAGAATACTATAAACACATTTCTACGCAAATAAACTGGAAAACCCTAGAAGAAATGGATAATTTCCTGGACACTCCACTCTTCCAAGACTAAACCAGGAAGAAGTTGAATCCCTGAATAGACCAATAGTAAAATAAATTGAGGCAATAATAATTAATAGCCTACCAACCAAAAAGTCAGGACAAGATGGATTCACAGCTGAATTCTACCAGAGGTATAGGGAGGAGTTGGTACCATTCCTTCTGAAACTATTCCAATCAATAGAAAGGGGAATCCTCCTAACTCATTTTATAGGGGCCAACATCATCCTGATACCAAAGCCTGGCAGAGACACAACAAAAAGAAATTTTAGACCAATATCCCTGATGAACATCGATGCAAAAATCCTCAATAAAATACTGGCAAACCGGATTCAACAACACATCAAAAAGCTTATCCACCACCATGATCAAGTGGGCTTCATCCCTGGGATGCAAAGGCTGGTTCAACATTCGCAAATCAATAAACATAATCCAGCATATAAACAGAACCAAGACAAGAACCACATGATTATCTCAATAGATGCAGAAAGGCTTTTGACAAAATTCAACAGCCCTTCATGCTAAAACAACTCAATAAATTAGGTATTGATGGGCATTACTCAAAATAATAAGAGCTATTTATGACAAACCCAGCCAATATCACTGAATAGGCAAAAACTGGAAAAAATTCCCTTTGAAAACTGGCACAAGACAGGGATGCCTCTCTCACCACTCCTATTCCAACATGGTGTTGGAAGTTCTGGCTAGGAGCAATCAGGCAGAAGAAAGAAATCAGGGGGTATTCAGTTAGGAAAAGAAATTGTTGCAGATGACATGATTGTATATTTAGAAAACCCCATTGTCTCAGCCCAAAATCTCCTTAAGCTGATAAGCAACTAGCAAAGTCTCAGGATACAAAATTAATGTGCAGAAATCACAAGCATTCTTATACCAGTAACAATAGACAAACAGAGGTAAAATCATGAATGAACTTCCATTCTAATTGCTTCAAAGAGAATCAAATATCTAGGAATCCAACTTACAAGGGATGTAAAGGACCTCTTCAAGGAGAACTACAAACCACTGCTCCAGTGTGATTGAAATCAAAGGGGACACAAACAAATGGAAGAGCATACCATGCTCATGGATAGGAGAAGAATCAATATCGTGAAAATGGCCATACTGCCCAAGGTAATTTATAGATTCAATGCCATCCCCATCAAGCTACCAATGAGTTTCTTCATGGAATTGGAAAAACTGCTTTAAAGTTCATATGGAACCAAAAAGGCGCATCTCCAAGACAATCCTAAGTCCAAAGGAGGAGAACAAAGCTGGAGGCATCCACCCGTACCTGACTTCAAACTATACTACAAGGCTACAGTAACCAAAACAGCATGGTACTGGTACCAAAACAGAGATATAGACCAATGGAACAGAACAGAGTCCTCAGAAATAATACCACATCTACAGCCATCTGATCTTTGACAAACCTGAGGAAAAACAAAGAAATGGGAAAAGGATTCCCTATTTAATAAATGGTGCTAGGAAAATTGGCTAGCCATCAGTGAAAGCTGAACTAAGATCCTTTCCTTACTCCTTATATACGAAAATTAATTCAAGATGGATTAGAGACTTAAATGTTAGACCTATGCCATAAAAATCCTAGAGGAAAACCTGAGTAGTACCATTCAGGACATAGGCATGGGCAAAAGACTTCATGTCTAAAACACCAAAAGCAAAATAAAGCTAAAATTGACAAATGGGATCTAATTAAATAAAGAGCTTCTGCACAGCAAAGAAACTACCATCAGAGGTGAACAGGCAACCTACAGAGATGGGAGAAAATTTTTACCAATCTACTCATCTGACAAAGAGATAATATCCAGAACCTACAAGAACTCCAACAAAATTTACAAGAAAAAAACAAACAACCCATCAAAAAGTGGGCAAAGGATATGAACCAGACATTTCTCAAAGAGGACATTCATACAGCCAACAGACATATGAAAAAATGCTCATCATCACTGGCCATCAGAGAAATGCAAATCAAAACCGTAGGATACCATCACACCAGTTAGAATGGCGATCATTAAAAGTCAGAAACAACAGGTGCTGGAGAGGATGTGGAGAAATAGGAACACTTTACACTGTTGGTGGGATTGTAAACTAGTTCAACCATTATGGAAAGCAATGGCGATTTCCTCAAGGATCTAGAACTATAGATGTACCATATGACCCAGCCATCCCATTACTGGGGATATACCCAAAGGATTATAAATTATGCTGCTATAAGACATGCACCGCGGTATGTTTATTGCAGCACTATTCTAATAGCAAAGACTTGGAATCAACCCAAAATGTCCATCCAGTGACAGATTGGATTAAGAAAATGTGGCACATATACGCCATGGAATACTATGCAGCCATAAAAGGATGAGTTTGCGTCCTTTGTAGGGACATGGATGCAGCTGGAAACCATCATTCTTAGCAAACTATCACAAGAACAGAAAACCAAACACATGTTGTTCTCTCCTCATAGGTGGGAACTGGTTCTTGAGGATCACTTGGACTCAGGAAGGGGAACATCACACGGGGGCCTATCATGGGGAGGGAGGGGAGGATTGCATTGGGAGTTATACCTGATGTAAATGACGAGTTGATGGGTGCAGCAGACTAACATAGCACAAGTATACATATGTAACAAATACCATGTTATGCACATGTACCCCTACAACTTAAAGTATAATAATAATAAATAAATTTAAAAAAAAAAAAAAAAAAAAAAAAAAAAAGAAATGCTGGGCACATAATAAATATTATACAACTATTGAAAAGAGAACATACAGTGATAGTTTTGTGGGGTTTTTTTTTTTTTTTTTTTTTTTGAGATGGAATCTCACTCTGTCACCCAGGCTGTAGAGCAGTGGCAGGATCTCGGCTCACTGCAAGCTCCACCTTCCAGGTTCACACTATTCTCCTGCCTCAGTCTCCTGAGTAGCAGGGACTACAGTAGCCGCCACCACGCCCAGCTAATTTTTTGTATTTTTAGTAGAGACGTGATTTCACTGTGTTAGCCAGGATAGTCTCAATCTCCTGACCTCGTGATCTGCCCGCCTCGGCTCCCAAAGTGCTGGGATACAAGCGTGAGCCACCGCACCCAGCCATAGTGATAGGTTTTAAGATGTTGTGTAAAACTGCAATATACTTTCTGTTAAATAAATAAATGACAGTAATAACCTTTGTTAAATTATTGTCACTAACGTTTCTGTTAAATGATGAATTTTGGATTAATATATTTTATATAACTCTGGTTCTGGCTCTTTGAATTAGAAACTCCTTTGTATGCTTTTTAAGAGTTACCTAGGTTTTTTTTAAAAAAATAACATCCAATGTGCATGCTTAATCAGAATTACTGAACAAGTCAATTGCTTCCTAAGAACTTTAAGGAAGACAACAGAAATCACCAATTTAATTAAGAGCTAGAAGTCAGTGGAGATAATTACACAGGCCCTTCTATAGTGAACTCTGACATGGGAAAATGACTTGGCAAGTCCTTGTCCAATTTTCAACAGTAAAATCAATGATAGGGAATGAGCTACTCACCAAGTTCAGTAAGTAAACAGTTATTAGTCTACTGCAATTACTCCTGGGATCCGTTACTTGTATTTGTAGGTAAGTATGTGGAAATTGCAGACCAACTTAGTTTAATATTTGCTAAAAATGAAGAAAAGAGATTAAGCACTGAGAAAAGGAGGCAGAAAACTGGCACTGCTCCTTACCAGGTAAGAGATTTTTATTAAAACATAATCTCTCTGTGTCTCAAGGCCTTACTTATGAAATAAATATAATTCTTGCCCTGATTAACTCAAAGATTGCTATATTGCTATATAGTTCAGCAGAAATAATTTTTATCAAAGTGTTTTTAAAGTTATGTGATGAGATTGCAAGCCTCCTCTTCTTCTATGTAACTTAGTATCTTCCAGGTAATATGGACCAAACACTTTTCCTGTAATGGTGCTAATTATTAAATCCTTGCTATGAAGCACATATCACTTCCATTTTATGATGAATACATGAAGAAACAAAAAGTAAGATACAGGGAAATGAAAACATTGAGAAACTGGTAAAAAATGACCCACACAGCACATGAGAGAGTCCAGATTCAAACACAGGTAGATCTATTATAAATATATTTCAATTACATCTAACCCAAAATGGCTTCTGTGTTTTATCAGCTACCCAGTCTCCTTTTCCCTTGGCTTCACCTCTGATTTCAGCCATGGCTATGGTGATCAGTTAGGTGTTTGCTTTAATTCTCTTGGTGCTGACAGTGTCTCACCCCAAGCAACTGGTCAGGCTTTTTCAGTTCTGTGCCATGAGAGTCCTGAATGGTGCCATTCAGCATACACACAATGGGAGCTGGGTGTAGTAACCCTCAGTGAGTGGCGAATGAGAGCCCAAGGCCAGACACCTCTTCCTGTCCATCCTCAGGTGGACAATTCTAGAAGGTATTCAGGGCCCTCCTTGGATGGATGGAGCTTCTATTACTGACAGAAATGACCAGCTCAGTAACTCACCTTGGTCTTGGCTTCTCTTGCCATCCTGTTTGACTTCACCCTCACTGCGGCTATCTGTAACTGCCTCCCAAATAACTACTGGTACACAAGTTCTTTTTCCAGGCTTTGCTTTCTGGAGGACATCAATTAAGTGAACTAACCCAAAGAATTACAGGTGAGCAAGTTTCAACTAAATTAAGAACTCTTAATATCAAGCACTAATAAAGGAAAGAGCTTCATTATTTCACATCTTGTGAACAAAACAAAAGTTAGACACAGGAGAAAGTATTCACCGTTGTGGCCACAAGGAGAAAGAATTTCACCATCTGGATATTCTTCCTCAGGACCCATGGGGTAGTAATGAATACTATGTTTATGAGCCCTTAAGACAAAAACTAGTCTCCATTGGGCTTCCATATTTATAGTTAATCTTGTTTTTACAGAGCATAATCTACAGGCAAACAAGTAGGGGGCCTCAAAGCATAATTAGACCAAGCAAAAAATTCTCCATACCAGCCCCAGGTACTAGACTCATGTCGTGCTTCCACTACCACATACTCACCCTCCTGGCTCTGTTTATTAAAATAGGCCTACTGCTGGTGGATGATTTCTTCTAAGGTGGACAGAATAGAAAGAAAGAGGGAGGCCAGGTATGGTGGCTCACACCTGTAGTCCCAACACATTGGTAGGCCAAGGTGGGCAGATCACGAAGTCAAGAGATTGAGTCCATCCTGGCCAACATGACAAAACCCCATCTCTACTAAAAATTCAAAAATTAGCTGGGCGTGGTGGCACGTGCCTGTAGTCGCAGCTACTCAGGAGACTGATGCAGGAGAATCGCTCAAACCTGGGAGATGGAGGTTGCAGTGAGCCGAGATTGAATTGTTGCCCTCCAGCCTGGTGACAGAGAGAGATTCCATCTTTTTTTTTTTTTAAATAAAAGAAAGAAAAAAAGGAAAAGAAAAAAGAAAGAGAAAGGGAGATGAGGTACAAAGGGAGTGTTGCTTCTCTTTGCTCATTTAAAATCCAGTTAAAGGAGAAAGCAGGTCTAATTATCATTGATCTATGTGGATTGCTGTACTAGGAAAAAAATATTTACTAAGATTAGAAATCAAACTGACTAGTTCATGCTGACCAATACAGGGCTACCTTGGGCCTATTATATATTTGAAGCCCCAACATTCACTTTTCTGGATTCTGAACATCTCTGTATCACTTTCTCTTCTGTTTTCCAAAGGAAAAAAAATTAGTATTATACATCAAGATATTCCAACACTTGAATGACTTCTCTTATCCCAGCCTCCAAGATTAAATAGTAAAAAAAGAGCCACAAGAAATATTCCCTACACTACAATACTGACCGCTTTCTACTGTTTAAAATTAATATGAGAGCAAGGTTTGTGGGTATTCCTTAAGATTATTTCTATTAAATATCACTAAAAGGGTCCACTGAAATAGTAGCATTGTTTTGTTTGTTTGTTTGTTTCTTTGTTTTTTGAGATGAGTCTCTCTCTGTTGCCCAGGCTGGAGTACAGTGGAGTGATCTTGGCTCACTGTAACCTCTGCCTCCCGGGTTCAAGTGATTCTCATGCCTCAGCCTCCCTAGTAGCTGGGATTACAGGCGCCCACCACTACACCCAGTTAATTTTTCTATTTTTAGTAAAGACAGGGTTTTGTCATGTTGGCCAGGCTGGTTTCTAACTCCTGATCTCAGGTGATCAGCCCAACTCGGCATCCCAAAGTGCTGGGATTACAGGTGTGAGCCACCACCGCACCTAGCCTAATTGTAGCATTCTTAGTCTGTCTTGCCACAGTACTCTCATTTGCAAAACTAGGATGATGCGATCTAATTGACACATACAGGATGAAATTAAAAATCTATACAAGTCTCCTGGCTCAATGTTTGGTATACTCTAGTTGTAGGGAAAAAAACTAACAAACAAACAAACAACAAAACAAACAAACCAAAAAAAAAAGCAAAAATCATTCCTTTCTTCCATACATGGAAAGGAGACCCTTTACTGACTCCAGATTATACCAATGTGGATATTACTAAAATGATATAATAATAGCTATCACTTAGTACTTATTATTCATGAAGTACTGTGGAAAGTATTTTCTATGTGCTTTGTGCTCTGTCATTAGTCCTACACTTAATACACACATTGTCGCTATTTCACAGATAAAGAAAAAAGTCCAGAGATTCATCTAATTTACTAAGATTATACAGCTAGCCAGAATTCAAACTAGGTCTAACACAAAAGCCTGAGCTCTGAACCACATGGATATTTATAAGTATATAAATATCACTATACTATTAGTTGATTAAAGATTTTAAAAAAGGTCTAATGAAAAATAGTCCATGGATAATCACTAACCACTATTAGAGAGTCAAGCTAGAACATTCTATCAAATTAACTAGAAATTCTGTTTTTTAATAAATATCGACTACTCAATAGTCTTAATCAATGTAGACGTTTTACCTATTAGAAATATCATAAAACTTGAAGCTCAAAATTAACCAAGTATTTCTGGCAGAAAAACAGGACGAATGGAGAGCTGGCGGGACATTAACTGTCATCTGAACAACTAAATTGGTTTTAAATGGGTTAATGTAACCCTTAGCATGTTCACAAGGAAATGTCTCCTTAACAAGGAAGACTAAGAGATAATGCTTACTTTGTTTGTTTGTTTGTTTGTTTTACCCTTCTTAGACCATTAAACTGTTTTTCCAAGTGACATACTACTGCCAGTAACTCAGTTTATTCCTAAAGTAGTGGTTCTCAATCATGGCCAACCATGGCCACACACGGTAATCATCCAGAGAGCTTTACAAAACCCTGATGTCTGGGTCCCATCCTCAGGGATTCTGATTTAATTGGTTTGGGCTAGGATTTTTTTTAAAGCTCCCCAGATGCTTCTAATATGCAATAAAAATGGAGGACAACTGTCCTAAGACCTATTACAGGGACTATACATTTCCCATACCTCTATCTTGATGCTCTTTGGAAAATAAAACTCTAGATAACCCAGAATTACTCTCAAAGTGTACTCGAGGAGCTGCTCACTATGCAGAACTGTTGCTCTGTTTGCTGGTCTGTGTGACAACCTGCTAGAAACTCTGCTTGGTCCCAAAGGGGCTTTAAAGAGATGTACGCTGCTCCACCACATGAGACAGAACTGCTTGCAACTTTTCTTTGCTCATCAAGCAAATATTCTACCAATTTAGAAGGCCACTTAAACCACCCAGATACTATTCTTCAGAATAAATTGAATACAAAGGGACAAGTCTCCTAAATACAAAATATCGTGATAAAAATAAGGTGCTTTGGTTGAAATACCTAGGTTTCTTACAGCAATAGAGTATATTCTAAACAGTGAAAATCCTGCATCTCTATAATTGTATAATGCGTATTAACAGATTCTAAGAGTTTTTAATTTGGAGAATAATGCCCTGTGATAGAAGACATTGATTTTATAATGATTTGAGTTTAAGGCATATCTTCAGAGTCTTAGAACATATCAAATACACGATAGTAATTTAATATTTCTGTAATCATACACAGTTGCTTATTGTTTCAGAAAACTAAGTTGAAAAAGTATATCCTTTCTAATTTCTTCACGTGGCTGATTAACATAAGAAAGTTTATTCAGATATTTTCATCTCTTTCTCCCTATTTAATTTCCACTTTCAAAAAAGGTGGTGTGATTTGAAATAGTTCAAATAATCTAAAAGTAGTTCTTTATCAGTTCTCACCAACCAAAGATTACTTGGAACACACCTGTAGTCAACAAAGTTAGGTTCATTACTTGCAGCAAGGAAGACAGCATACCATGGAGTAATGGGTACATATGAATTGGGGAGTAAGGGGAGAAACACATGGAGTTGGGGGCCTGGAGTGAGAAATAGAGTAGTCTAGGTCAAATGGTCACAGTTTGCAAACTAGGGAATTGCTGGAGCAGTCAGTGTTCTCTTTAGAGAATCCTTGAGAAGTTACTGTAACGTCAATCTATTTATGGTATTACCTTGAAATATATGGGTCTGAGCAAACTAGTGCAATAAGTCTACAATGGTTATCATTCAGTAAAATTTATCTGTTTTGCAAGGCATGGCACAATATGCTTTGAAAAGTTGTGGTTTCTGTTTCAATTCTCAGTTCCCACTGTAACAGACTAGTTGTCAACAAAGACATTTTTCTCTATAAATATGTTAGTTGTATAAACATCTTGCTTGCTGGTTGTTCTATGGTAGAGCTTTAATTACATTTCTAATCTCCTCTATGGATATTAGACATTGTACATTGCAAAAAAATTAATGAAAGATTTAAATTAAGTGCTTCCTCAGCGTAATGGGTTTGCAAATTATCCTATCTAGACTAACTCATTTCTTAAACCTACAACATGAAACTCAAACATGAGTGCACACTTTCCCATCACTCAATTATATTGTCTCTATAGAATTAATCACTACTTGAAATTATCTTATTTATTGATCTATGTATTATCTTGAAAAAGAGTATGTCACAGAAATACAAACAACAACCAGAGACTACTACGAACACCTCTATGCACACAAACCAGAAGATCTGGAAGAAATAGATAAATTATTGCATACATATATCCTCCCAAGACTGAACCGGAAAGAAATTGAGTCCCTGAAAAGACCAATAATGAGCTCTGAAATTGAATCAGTAATAAATTGCCTACAAACCAAGAACAAACCCAGAAACAAGCAGATTCACAGACGAATTCTACCAGATGTGCAAAGAAAAGCTGATACCATTCTTACTGAAACTATTCCAAAAAACTGAGCAGGAGGGACTCCTCCCCAACTCATTCTATGAGGCCAGAATCATCCTGATACCAAAAGCTGGCAGAAACGCAACAACAACAACAAAAAACTTCACGCTAATATCCTTGATGAACATAGATGCAAAAATCTCCAACAAAATACTAGCAAACTAAATTCAGCAGCACATCAAAAAGCTTATCCACTGTGATCAAATAGGCTTTATCCCTGAAATGCAAGGTTGGTTCAACATACACAAATCAATAAATGTGATTCATCATATAAACAGAACTAAACACAAACCACATGATTATCTCTATAGATGCAGAAAGGACTTTTGATATAATTCAACATCCCTTCATGTTAAAAACCCTTAATAAACTATGCATAGAAGGAACATGCCTCAAAATAATAAGAGCCATCTATGAAAAACCCAAAATTAGCTTCATACTGAATGGGGAAAAGCCCATTTGACGGAATGGGCAAAAGCCCAACTGACATTTTCAAGGGGAACGCATCCGGTTTTTGCCCATTCAGTATGATGGCAAAAGAGGGCACCTTGTCTTGTTTTTTACCACTCCTATTCAACATAGTATTAGAAGTCCTGGCCATAGCAATAAGCCAAGAGAAAGAAATAAAGGGCATCTAAGAAAGTCAAACTATCCCTGTTTGCAGACGACATGATTCCGTATCTAGAAAATCTCATAGTCTCAGTGCAAAAGCTCCTTGAACTGATAAATAATTTCAGGAAACTTTCAGGACACAAAAATCAACATACAAAAATCAGTAGCATTCCTATACACCAACAACAGCCAAGGTGAGAGCCAAATCATGAATGAGCTCCCATTCACAATTTCACGAAAAGAATGCAACACCTAGGAATACAGCTAACAAGGGAAGTGAAGGGCCTCTTCAAGGAGAACTACAAACTACCGCTCAAAGAAATCAGAGATGACAAAATGAAAACACATTCTATGCTTATGGGTAGAAAAAAATAAATTATTGTTAAAATGGCCATACTGCCCAAAGCAGTTTACAGATTCAATGCTATTCCTATCAAACTACCAATAACATGTTTTCACAGAACTGGAAGAAACTATTTTAAAATTCATATGAATCCAAAAAAGAGCCCAAATAGCCAAGACAATCCTAAGCAAAAAGAACAAAGTTGGAGGCCTCATGTTACTCAGCTTCAAACTGTTCTACAGGGCTACAGTAACCAAAGCAGCATGGTACTGATACAGAAACAGGCACATTAACCAATGGAACAGAATAGAGAGCCCAAAAATAATGCTGCACACCTACAACCATTTGATTTCCAACAAGAAGGGAGAGGGCCAGGAAAAATAACTAATGTGTACTAGGCTTAATATCTGGGTGACAAAATAATCTGTACCACAAACCCCCATGATACATGCCTCATTAACAAACCTGCATATGTATCCCTGAACCTAAAATGAAAGTTAAAAAAGGAAAGAAAAATAGGATTCAAGAGAACAGATATTCATAACCGCAATCTCAGTGTGCCATCTAGAATAGCATGTATCAGGCAGTAGGTGCACAATGACAATCTGTTGAATAAATTAGTAAAATATTTATGTAATCTTGTAATTTGATTTAACTTATTGATTAGAAAGACTTTTTGAAGTAAGCCGATAGATAATATAATCATATACATTTTAGATAATCTTAAATAGTCTTCAGAAGTCAACTAAATATCAATTTCATTATTGCAAAGTACATAAATTTTAAAGAAGCACTTACTAAAATTTTGTCCTTTTTTGCAGCTACAAGGGAGCAAGAAAAATAATTTGATAGGATCTCAGGAGTCACTGGGAAAAATAATTTCTAGTTCAACACATTCATCATAGATATTTTAGCAATCTGTTTACAATATTATTAGGTGGATCTAGAAGGAATACTAAGATAAAGTAATTTTTAAAGGTTCATGTGACTACAAAAGCACATTTATTATTCTGAGAGTTTTCTTTATTACAGAACATACATTTTAATTCAACTAATGTTAATGATAAATGTGAGATTCTAGATAGTTTTTGTTTTATCTGCATCAAATGAGACAACTTTTAGAAAAACATATTTTCTTACTATGAGTTTTATGTACATATATATGTTTTATAGTCATCAGTTTTCAACTTTTCATGAGTTTGTTTTTTCATGGAAGTAAGAGAGTAAGTAGAAAGCAAGTTGGAGTTTTCCTTTCTCTCTGCCCCTTTTTCTTAACTCACAAACTAATTTTCAAATTAGAATTATTCAGATGGGCCAGGTTCCGTCCAGACTTTCAGAACAAGTTAACACAAAATATTTGGATTACCATTTCAAAAATCTCTGTTGAATCTTAGTATTTATATTTTAAGTTAACACCAGAAAACTTTGCCAAAGTTTGAGTTTATTATTAACTTCTGGATACCATGGTTAGAAATAACTTATTCAACAGTTGAAGATTGGTTGTAGCTACTGAGAATGACAAAACCATGAACTGGCAATACTGTATGTTGTATGTGAACTTGCTGACAGATCTTCTCTGCAAAGGTTTAATAAATTTATTAACTTACATTCTACATAATTAAAGGTTATATAACCTATAAATGGAAGATATGTCAAATCTATGTAATGCAGATAGAACTGCAGACTTCAAAATTCTTTTTAAAACTTTTAATAATTATTAAGTTAGCCACACATGAATTTTAAAGGGGAATTGCTTGCTCTAAGGAATTACCTTCATTTTTTGCACTCCAACTGTCACAGCTATTATAAGTTTCATATCACATATTGTTTTCTATACTGAACATAAGCGTACCATACCACAATCAGAATCATTAACCTTCTGTTACAACAACTTTATTTATATACTTCTGTCACTCAAGTCAGAGTTAACTACAAATATCATACACTTCTTTCAGTCTAGTTTGCCTATAAGGCTTGCAAATATAATAGTTACAATCAGGTTTCACTTTTCAACTGGCTAAAATTTGTAAAGAAAATTGAGCATGAAGAGCATTAACTCTGATAAGTAGACTATACCCTCTTATACTTTACCTATAAGTATAAAACATATTTTTATGATGTTTTGACAGTAAAATGGTTTCGCTTGATTTTTTAAAAATCAGTTCTCATAAATAATTTTTTCCACCATTCCCAATTAAAAATATTACTACAGTAGGGAACTTTTGTTGGTTTGCCTGCCATGAATTTCTTCTCCTGTCTATTATAACAACAGGAAGTTTTCTCCAATTCATTCTGATTTGGACTGCTCCCACATAGTGTTCAGAACTACTTCTCAACTATGGGGTGGTCACATGACCCACTCTGAACCAATCATAGCACCTCATCTCCTAGCACAGTAATTGACACAAGGCTGGTCTCATGACTTAAGCAAAAGCAATAGTTTTTACTAATCTAGATTTATTAAGAGTTTATCCACTAAGATTCTAAGATGAATTTATATAAGCTTCAGCTAACAGAAATCTTCTTCCATGTCATCTGAAAAGAGCTTATCTTCAGAATGAAGCCAACATACAGAAAGAAGGAATACAGACAGAATGACAGAATTCTGATGAGATTATTTAAATCTCTTACAACTGAAGCACATCTCTTCAATTCCAGTATTGTGGGCCAATGAATCCCTTTGTTTTTGTTTTCTTTAGCTGGTTTAATTTGTGCTTTTATTTCTTACAACTTACGGATTCCTAACCAATGCAACTTCGTATCCTTAAATGTGATATAAATACCAAGTTCATGAAGTCGTTAATTCTATTTGAGTTTCACCAGCAAATTCCATTTTTTTCCTCTTTTGAGTATGTTTAGAACTAATGTGCTAATATTGCAGTATAATTATCTTGGAAAACTTTTAGGAAAACATTTTATCTTCTTACTATGAATTATATATATATGCATGTGTGTGTGTGTCTATGTACATTATCCTTAATGTTTAACTACTGTGCTATGCTTGCTAATCTTGTCCCTAGTGTGCCAGTTTTGTTTTGCTTAAAGTAACCAGTTGTTATCTTACCATTTGTTTTTGTTGTACTAAATCCTCTGCTGCAATTTCTCAGTCACTAGATTTTATCCAGGTTCCTCTACCCACACCTTCAAGATATGGAATGATAAATACTGGATTCTTGAAAACTTTCTTCTTCTGTTTGACTTCTTTCAGGTATAATCTCCAGACTTTTATCTGGGTTTTCTCTAGTCCATGGAATCTATACACCTGATTAAACTGAACTATAATATACTGAAGGAAGAAGGGGAGGAGCAAGTCAGTGGGTCTTCGTCATTGACAGGGGAGTATTTTAAACTCCCTTGTACTTGGTGTGCCTTACTGCATTGGTAAGTACTGTGGAGAGATGGAAAGTGAATTATCTCCCAGAAGAAAGGACAACGGGCTGAGCAAGCTCCTGATTAACTGCACTGAGTTGGGCAAGGAAAACAACAGGCCAACAGAGACTGCCCAACTTTTATTTTCAAAACAAGATAATTAAGAGTGTTTACTAAATGGCTGCTGTGTGTTATTTTACATAGTCTATGTATTATGCCCTAAACCAAGCAATTTTTTGCTTTATAAAAATCATTCTGGCGAACTGTGATACTGGAAGGTTAGCATATTTCCTCTTTAAATTTCCACAGTGATACTGATGTTGGCCTCTTGTTTCCTGCGAAAAGGGAGCAAACTAAATTTATGGAATGGTTACTATTACTTGTTAGGACTGAGAAGATAATTTGAAATTTTACCAAGTTCTCTTGCATTTCATAATTCCTATTATGCAGTAAATTATGCCTCAGGGAACAAGTTTTGATAAGGCTCTTGTTTATGTTTTTCGGTTTTGTTTTTTGCAAGGCAAAAGTCTGTAGCAAATGAAGCTAAAAAGACCTCTAGCAAATTACAGCAACATACACAGATGAAAACTTATGAATTGAAGGACATATTCAATTAGGCCTGACTTGTTGGAGTGAAAAGGAAAGATAAAGCTGAAATAGCTATCATGGGACATGAACTAAAAGAGAGAGAGGGGAAATGAAAAATACTTTCCCTAATATCACACAAGAAAACAAAAATGAAACCACAACAAATGTATATTTTAATAGCCCTTAAATGCAAATGCACCTCAGGGAATTTCACTTGGATCTTTCTAAAATCATAATATAACTTCCATGTCTTACATTTCTCACTATATTTTTGCTACAGCATTTACCAGCTGGAACCTGAGTTCTGCGTAAGATGCACAGCCATCTGTAAACTCAGGCATAGTCACTAGGCTGCTGCAAAGCTAAAATCCACCATTCAAGTAGGAAAGAAAAGCAACAACTAGTAGAAGGTAACATAAAGGAAAAAAAATATTGTCTGTGTTCCTACATAATCTGATTCAATTGAGTTAATCAGAATTAAAGTTCTGACAATTGAAGATGTGCTTACACACAACACCCAGTTTAACTACTTTCCTAAAAATACCAGATCAATTCAATCAACTAGTTAATCATTTTAAAACGAGAGAGAGAGAGAGAGAGAGAGAGAGAGAGAGAGAGAGAGAGAGAGACCGCCTGATTGTAAGGTTGAACTAACTCGTGTTTGACTGAACTTTGACAATTTTGGTCAAAAATAATCAAACCAGAGCTGCATGTATCTGGATAAAGTTATTCAAATATCTTAATACTCTTAGCACTTCACCCAAGCTCTTAGGACAATGGCTTAAATGTCTTGGTTTTCCATAAATGCACGGTGAATATTGCTACAAAGACGTCGTGTTTCATCAAGCAGTACCTGGTCAATATTGAGATCCCTTTTAAATGACAGAGAGAAGACGTCAAAAGATATTTTAGGTTCTGGAATACAATAGGCCAAATTTAATAACACGGACACATTCATAATGTTTAGAATGTTTCAAAATAATAATCACTCAATTATTCATTATTATCAAATCTTTTAAAATGAGAGAGACATTATTAAAAGAATTTTAGTAACTATATAAGAACCCCCTATAAAATGAGTACACATGTGTTAAGGCTAATCAAAATAGCTAATAAAATTATTTCTTTCATGATGGGTTTATTATGCCAAGCCAGTGCCTGTGAAAGTGCTGTGAAACCTTAATGCCTGATCTACCTGGTTTTGACTATTTATTAACAAATGTTTTGTAGTACTTTAATTAGGGCTTTTGGAGGCAACAACAAAAGGCTGATATTTATAACAAGACCTCTTAATATCTTAAATTTCACAACACATGTGCTTTAACAAACCTGAAGTAAATTATAGCTGTATAATCTATAATTTGGAATTAATTTTCAATCTTTCCTTTCTTGAAGAAAGCCTTAGTCATCAAAGCCTAGAGAATGGACTTGGTCCTGGCACAGTCTTAGTTTCTTTTCTCTCTTCTATTTATATCTTTGAAACATGGTGCCCTTTTCTGGAGAACCAGAAATGGATCATGTCGGCTGAGCCGTTTTCTTCCTATCACTACAGAGCAGCTCCAGCTCTGCTCCAGCTCCAGCTCCAGCTCTGGCTGGTCAGATACCAGTCAGAGTTCAGATTTGCTTCAACCACAAACAGTTACCAACTGTCTATGAACTACTTTATTTGTTCCTATTGCTATTGCACAAATCTGTGCAATAAAGGACTTTTCTTTAAGGCTGGATATAGTGGCTTATGTCTGTAATCCCAGTGCTTTGGGAGGCCAAGGTGGAAGGATTGCTTGAGCCCAGGAGTTCCAAGCTACAATGAGCTATGGTCACACCACTGTACTCAGCCTGGGTGACAAGAGTGAGACCTCATCTCTAAACAAAATTTAAAAAATAAGCTTTTCTTTAAATAATAATTATCTTATTCAACCCATTTAATATGATGTCCTTTCCTTGTCACTGGCAGAAAAAAATATAAATGATCATTTTGATGATCAAGCAGACACAATATTTTAAAAAGTCATGTTTAGCAAGAGTAATTTAAACAGAAAGCTTTAGGAAAATACTGATTACCTCTGAAATGTGACACTATCAAACATGTGCAGAAAACTCAATCTCTTCACAGCAGCATCTGTATCGCATATTGACTTGAAGAATTTAATATACTCTAGTACTATGACTATAAATTGTGTGAAAAATATGATCTGAGTTAGTTTTTTAAAAATGGAGGTAAGAGAGTCTATTCTGTACCTCCAAATGACTTCTGTTAAACCGCTTAACTTCAGTAAACACTGGTTTCCTCAGTACTAAGTTGTAGAAATCAACTTTTGCCTCTTACATCACTAGAATGTTGCAAGGGTGTTGCAATAAAATGTACATTGACTTCCTTTGAGGGAAGAACTTTGTAAAACATAAATTCACTACACAAACCCCTTTCCGTTAGAAGAGCTGAAATGGGATACAGTCCTGAAAAGCCACAGTTTCAAAAAGCAGAGATCACTGGTGCAGGCACACAGGAAGCATGGCTCTATAGCCCATTAGAAGCCATGTATTGTTCTTATATAGAATTTTTACCACAAAACAGACAAATTATTATATACCATAGGTTAAAGGTTTATAGTTAAACTCTTTTATAATTTATAGCTAACCAAGTTTAATGTGCCTGGAAAGTTTTTTCTGTTAATAGGTTATAGAAATTTTTCTCTAAAGAATTTAGAATTGCATCTTTTAGCTATCTTAAGAGTTGAATCAAACTGCAGTGAATAGTTTATTACATAAATTGCCATACTATAGAAAGGAAATATTCTATAAATTTCTAAACGAGGTGAATTTTCTTAATTTCCTGTAAATACTAGTATAGCTCTGTAACATTAAACATGGGCAATATATTCACTAGTATAAACAATAGATATTTATATAAGATGAGAAACAATTTAGCCCTTGAATACTCATCGCCACAGTGGGAATGACATCATGATCTTGGCCGGTTCCACTCTTCAGGGACCGATGCTGCTAGGAAACATGAGAAACATGAAGCTTTCCAGCCATTTGGGATGACCATTCTAAATTGAGAATAAAAACAGTTCCTAGTTGCAGCATGCCTTAGAAAAACAATAGAATATCTGACCACTGATAAGTCTGCCCAGACTAGGAATGGCTTTCCAAAATCTTACATTAATGACTTTTTGACGTCCACTATTTACATGAGAGAATTTTGTGTCCTGGTCTTCTCGGAAAGTGATTAGTCCAATTTACAAAACCCATTGAATATTTATTTTAATGTTCTGGTGTAGAATATAAAATGTAAAACGCCTTGATTTTTTCAAAGATGGATATCCTCTGAAATGTATTTTTATAGTAAAAATATGGGAGAAAATAATGACATGGTCCTGAATGAACCGATTTCCCAATATTTTCTACTACCCAAATGTTTCTGTTTTATAGATGTAATCTAAACCGTTTAAGAAAATATTCTCTACTTAGTGAGTGAAAGAGGTTTTCATCAAATGAATCAAAGAAGCACAATGAAATAAACTATATTTCTAATTCTTAACATTGCTAGTTTAGAATAACTTAAATTCATAAAGTCTTATTAAAGAATTTTATAAAATACAGTTTTATTACTGTCAAATTACATGTAGCATGGTATGGTAAGTACTAATAGCACTTAGGGCCTTGCATTCTATAGTAAATGCTTATCTTGAAACTGATTCTACCAAATTACTTGAAAACAATGGATTCTCAAGGCAATTTAAAATCTTTCTTATAATTTTGCAAAGGAAAAATTTAACCCTCTTCTAAATTAAAGTAGGCTTTCCTATAATTGCACATATCTGAAAAGAGACACAAATGTCATGTAAAATAAATGAAATTTTATCAGGAAATTAACTTTGAAAATTAATGTATCTACACCACTGTGTGTAGAATGAGGTTTTACCTTTTGTGCTTTTAAAATTTTTCTGCTTTTACTTTTATATAATGTTACTGTCAGTCCCAGAATATATGTGAACTCCTAGAAGATGGAAACCATGCTTTATTTATCTTTGCATCTGCTGAACCTAGTGTTGTGTGTGCCATATATTCAATACTGAATTAAAGTTGAAGGATAAATAAGTAGATGTAGTGAATGATTTAAAGTCAAAGAGCTGCATAATCATCTCTTTATATATTCATTTTACATACTAATTCTACTACTAGCATACAAAAAAAAGATAATTTGAAATTATAGGGGTTTCTTGCTTTCTCAGTACTCTGTTTTAACATATCATTTTACCTTTAAGAAAACAGATTTTTCACTAGTTAGTGTCTTAAGTTCACACAAGATTATACAGCACCTGATCCAACTTCAGACAGGAACTGGATCAGTGATTGCCATGGACTGGGAGTGAAGAGAAGGAACGAAATGCAAAGAGGCACACATAAACCTTTTGAGATTAAAGTATTCCATACCTTGTTTGTTGTCATGATTACACATTATGCACATTTGTCAAAAGTCATTGATTGTACCCCTAAAAAGACTGACTTTTACTGTTCAAACCTTTGTCTAATTGGTTTTGGATTTTTGTTTCCTTAATATTGAATATTTTAATGTTCAATTAACCTGACATGCCAAAAATCACCTGAGAGAAAGGCAATTTTCTCCTACTATTTTTCTCCTGCTCTGGTTTCATGTTATTTTCTGTTTTTGTTTTACACATTGAATTAGATTTTGTTTTATGCATTTGATTATTCTTTGGGATATTCTTACCTTGAGAGCATAAACTACTATTCAGAAATATGATTCAAAATAAAATAAGAATGTTCAAACAAAAAGTAGGGTGAAAATTGATTTGTAATTCCTCCAATTCAAATGTAAATGTAAATTTTATAAACATTTATCTTACATATACACTAGGTGGAGCCATTTGCTTAAGCTAGTTGTAGGAAACTTGGCAGACTGTATGTTTAATATTGTAAGAAACTTCCAAACTTGTTTTCCAAAGTAGCTGTCCCATTTTACATTCCCATTGGCAACATATAGAAGTTCAATTTCTTCGTATCCTGATCGTCACTTGGCCACCCATTTATTTTCGTCACTCTAACTGCTGTGTAGTAGTATCTCATTATAAATTTAATTTGCATTTCCTTAATGACAAATAATGTCAAGTATCTTTTCACATGCTTATTTGCTTGCTTTATATCTTCTTTGTTGAAATGTTTATTCAAATCTTTCACCCAATGTTTATTGGGTTGTTTGTTTTCTTAATGCTGAGTTGTGAGTGCTCTTTATATTGCTGTACTACCCAGAAATTCCACTCCTTTAAATTTTTCAAGATAAATGAAAATCTATATCCATACAAATTTCAATATGTAAATGTTCATAACAACCTTATATTCCCCAAACTGAAAACAGTCTATCAATTGGGGGATGGATGAATAAGCTGTGGTATAACCATGCAATGACATAGTACTTAGCAGTAAAAAGGAATGAACTATGTGCAACAACAAAGATGAATCTTAAAAGTATAATGTGGACTGTAAGAAGCCAGACACAAAAGGCAACATTCTGTGACTGCAGTCATGTGATGTTCTTGAAAGGAAACCTTCAGACTGAAACTGCATCAGTGGTTGCCATGGACTGGGATTGAGGAGAAGAGACTGCATGCAAAGGGGCATACATACACCTTTTGAGATTCAAGTATTTCATAGCTTGTTTGTTGTCATGATTACACATTATATACATTTGTCAAAAGTCATTGACGGTATACCTAAAAAGACTGATTTTTACTGTTCAAATCCTTTGTATAATTAGTTTTGGATTTTTGTTTTCTCAATACTGAATATTTTAATGTTTAATTAACCTGACATGCCAAAAATTGCTTGAGAGGAAGTAATTAAGATTATAAATATTCTGAATAATTCTGGTAGATTTTGTAAAAGTCTCTATTAACAGGTAAATCTTAACATTTATTTCTCTTTCTTAACATATATTAAATGTGCATTGATTTTTAAAAAATGTATTTATTTGAGAATCTCAGTAACTCTAATATGAGAGGGTAATGTTTGTTTTATAATAAATAGTCTAACTATAAGCCGGGAAATAACATCATAGGCCATCTTGGAGGTTTACAGAAATCAAGTATCATCATATACTGTTCTTTAATCATTAGATACTTTCTCTCTTTTACATATATGTGAAAATTATTTTACTATTAAATATGAAAAATCAAGTAACTATTAGCAGATCATTCTGACTTATAAATATCTATACATTTGTGTGTATATATGTAATATACATATACATATATAAATTATGTATTCTTCTTAAGTCAGACAAAAATATCTCTAATTAGAAATTACATAATAAATATAGTTCTAACTTTACTTACTATAGAGATAGAAACCCTGAAAACCCTGTTTTCTATAGAACATAGTTAAAGATGAGATTTATTTTATTTACAATTACTGGGTTTTCTAAAGGAATAACATCTAGTATATCTGAAAAAAATCATGCTTTATTAGCACTTCTTAAAGTATATACAGTAAAATCTCATATTTAATTAGTGTAGTGAGAAAACTCAAAATTTTGTAGCCTATGAAGAGACCAAGAAAGACGGCTGGCAGAAAATAGTCAACAATGTGAAACATAATGTGAAGAAATACAAAAATATTTTTGACTGAATTTGGTTTTGGGAATTGTAATAAAATTATAGTCTTCAGCTTCATAGAAGGGTATACTGGGTTATAAAGTAGGCTAATAGCTATAAAGTAACAGAGTACTAGCATGTCTATGAATTCTTCTGGTCAGATTCTAATTACAGTACTCTATCTTCTTCTTGGCTCTATATTTTGAAAGGTTGCAGAGAGTAGCAAAATAGGGGTAATTTTCTATCAGATAAAAATGGATTTTTTTATATATGGCGATCCTGAGAATTTCTGAGATTCTTTATACAGAACTTTGATATGTAGAACTCTCCAATAACTCCTGACATCATAGCATGTGGACAATTCAGATTATTTCTGTTCAAATATTTAACAACATGTATTTATTGAGAATCCACCGTACACCAATCCAAGATATATACTATAGGAGAACCAGAGATATATGAGTTACAGGCCCTGCCTACAGCAAACTTTATTTCTCTTGTCAGTTTTGTTTTGTTTTTAATTTTTAGTAGTTTTCTTGAGATGAAATTCAGCCAATTTAGTGATTTTTAGTATGTTCACAAATATGTGCAATCACCACAGTCAATTACGGAATATTTTTATCACCTCAAAAAGAAGCCCAGTACCATTTATCACCCTCCTATTTCTATTGCTATTATCTGGTGCAACACTGGCATCATACCTTCTTTTGCTTCTTTAATCATGATTTCCTTTAGTGATGTGAGCTTTTTCGTAGTGGCTACTTTGAAAGATTTTTCTATGAAACTTGATCTCTGGTCATTCTCACAGGACTTTCTGTTACCAGTTTTTGTTTGTTTGTTTGTTTGTTTTAATGTCTTGAAATTCTTTGCTGAAAACTGGAAATTTCAGATAATATATTGTAGAAACTCCAAGTACTGATGTCCTGCTTGCCAGGCTTGTTATTGTCACTTATTTGTTTATTTGTTAGAGACTGGCTAGATTATTTTAGTGAAGTCTATTCCCTGTGCCCACTCCCCTGCCCTTCAACACACACACAAAGTGTTCAATCTCCTTTAATGCTTCTCAGTGAAGCACAGATACGCCTACAGTTACCCTGTGATGTGACACAATGACAGTGGTATTTGTAGGGTTTTTCTTCCTTTCTTTCCCTAACCATAATTGCCAGCTGGTTGTTCTATTATTTTCAACAATGTCCTAAGGCAGAAATTTCCCTGCAAATTAATCCAACCAAACTGTGGCTTTTAGGAAAAAAATGGATTTTGAGGTCAGTGTTTGATATTTGTCCTGACCTGTGAGGAGGACTCCTAGTGGTCTCATTTCTGATTCTCTCCTGCAAACCTGCTAGCCTACAGTCTAAACTGCATTGTCATTAAATCCAAGAATCTCCTCCCAACTGCCTTTCACCACAATCTCCACTATTCCAGAGAGTATTCTTAAACTTGAACTTCTCCATGCTGTGTTGCAGTGAAGTCAATTCCTTTGAGATGAGATTAGGAACTGTTTTATGGCCCGATTCTTCTCCCAGGTGAACTTGCTGAGCTGGGCTCAAGAACTGGGTGTGGGAACAATGGAAAGCTTTTCTCTGCATGACCACGCTACTCTAGGAGCTGTGCATTCAGTGATGGGAGGGGAGGAAACAGCCAGAGATCCTTTCAGCTTGCCTGTCCTGTCATGGAACAATTGCCTCATGAGCCTATGGGAAGTGCATTAAGGAGCCCAGTATTTTCAGTCTTCCACCTCTTATTAGCAATCACCTGAAATTTAGCCTCAGCAACAGATAGCTAGGGCAGAATGAGAAATGCTGAAGTCCTCCAGGGACTGGAGCTGCAGCAGTCTCATGTTCTTGACTACAGCAGTTTGGAGTAGAGTCTCTACCTTGTTGAACTGGGAAGGCAGAACAAAAAAGCAGTCTTGGTCCAAATGTCACAGACTCTCACCTTTCATACCAATCTTTCACAGATTCTCTTGAATAGATGTTTTTGAATTTGCAGTTTGTACTTAGGGCCATTTCCAGAAGCTTTGAATGGTTGTTTTAAAATACTTTTCACCAGTTCCACTGAGGAATGAGTCAGTGGATCTATTGACGATGTCATGGCACAGATTGATTGACTCAAACTGTTTATTCTTTTCCTATATCTGTGGTTCAATTAACACTGATGTTGAGCATAGACTATGTACCAGTACCCAGTGCCATAGGTATAATATCCCTGCTCTTGAAAAGCAAATGATCTAGTGAAAGGTATAAATAAATAATTACAACTCTAAATGATAAAAGCTGGAATTGAAAAGTATATAAACTACAAAGGAAGCCCAAAGGAGTATTTGACAGCTTTGAGGGTGGAGGTGGAAACAACATGGAAGATCCCACGAAAAGTATTAGAATCCAAGGATAACCTGGGTAAGCTTTAGCTCTGCTAGACCCACTGTCCTTTAAAACTGTTTTAAATAAAAACAATAATTGTAATTATAATATCAGATAATATTGTTATAAACAATTGACTTTTTAAATGTTAAACTATGAACTAAAGGCATCTGAGACTTTATTCATCTATAATATGTAATCTAAGGATATCACATTAAACAAATACAATTTCAAGTCAGGATCTCCAGCTTTCCTACTTCTGCTAATTCCAGTTGTGCCCTTGATCCCCTTTTATAAAGAAGTCTACAGCCTCCACAATTTGTGGAAGAGAGGGTACAATTCCACATTATTATGGTAGCCTCTAAGAACTAAGGAATAGGTGGCAGGTTCACTTACTTTCTAACATAGCACTCTTAAATTAGTTTTTCCATGGACAGTCTCTGTTCTTATTTCTCTGTTCCCATAAATATACCCCCTATTCCAGAATCAGCTAAAAATCATAAAATGCATCTCAAAAAGAAAGAAAGAAAAAGCAACCACAAGGTTTGGCAAAAGAAAGAAGAAAAATAGAACTGAGTCCTCTGTCTTGCCTCATCCCCTGGACCCGTATGTGAGTTTCTTGTTCTGATGTAGGTGGAAGGGCCCATTGGCTTAGCCTAATTCATAAACAGCCTCCACTGGGCTGGACCAGTGTTGAGCAAAAACATTCAAAATATCATGACTTTGGCGAAAGAGCTTGGAGCAATTGAGATGGTGTCTGGAAAGTCATAAGAACTGGTGTATGCCTGGGATGCAGCATAAAACCTGTTTTTTACCTATGAAATGGAACTTATTCATTCTACCTTTAAAGGGCCTTATATACCTGCAATATTCTACTTGAATAAACATCTATGACCAGTGGTTTTATTATTATGACTATGACTCCTCCAGCTTAGTACACCTATCCTGTTCTTTCTTTTGTTACCTTGGCCAAAGTACAGTCATGGACATTAACAACCTCTATCTGATTGTGTTAGTTAATTTTATGTGTCCACTTTGCTGGGCTAAGGGATGTCCAGATAGCTGGTAAACATTATTTCTGGGTGTGTCTGTGAGGGTGTTTCTGAACAAGGTTAGCATTTGAATATGGATACTGAACAAATAAGATTGCCCTCACCAGGGTGAGTGGGCATGATCTAATCTGTTGAGGACCTGAATAGAACAAAAAGGCAGAAGAAGAGTGAATTTACTCTCTCTGCTTGTGCTGGGATATCTGTCTTCTCCTGTCCTCAGACATCTGTGCTCTTGGTTCTCAGGTCTTTGGACTCAAGCTAGGACTGACACCATCAACCCCTTCTCTGCTACACAGGACTTCTGACTCAGACTAAATTACATTGCCAGCTTTCCCTGTTCTCCAGCTTAAATATGACATATTATAGGATACCTCAGTCTCCATAATTATGTAAGCCAATTCCTATAATAAATCTCCTTATATAAATATACATGTATATATATATGTGGTTGTATATATATGTCAATGTATTATTCAGGGTTCTCCAGAGCAACAGAGCCAACTGGATACATGAAACAGAGCCAATAGGATATATGGATACATATTTTTTCATATATCCTATTTGCTGTATTGCTCTGGAGAACCCTGACTAATACACTGACACAGACAATATTATATATACTATTGCATTCAGACACTTGATCTTTGACTCAGGCATCGTGAGTGGTAATAATGACATATTATCACCATGAGGATTAATGATGGATTTTCTTCACCATGTACACGTTTGAATATAGGCTGACTGGAAATAAGTCAGAATGATGAAGGAGAATGAAGTTGTAGAGTTTCCATAGCATATTAGATTTTTTTCCTTACTGAGATATCATCATAGATCATAATTCACTTGAGATTAAGTGACTGATTCTATATAGTCTTGTCAGAAATAACTGAACAAATGTCAGCCTCTCTTCTAGTGAAGTCTCTGTCTCATAGGACTTGCAATAATGCTATTGTTGTGGTATCTTTCTTGAATTATGTCAGAGTCACTGAAATCTCTTGGCACCAGGTTCTGAAAAAGACAACATATTGAACAGTGAGAAATGGAGGAGTGGTGTGATTAATTGTCAAGACAGAGAAGCACAGAAGCATAACTCTTCTTCCTGACAGATGCTCCAGCTGATGACATACAGTCAAGTAACAGAGTTGTTACAGATATTTGGCCAACTGTTTTAGGTACCATCTGCTCATCTTCCCCCAGAAGAGTAATCCCTTTTCAAAGGTTAAAGGGAGAGTTAAAAAGCCTGTTCACAAATTTTCACCAATTTCCAGAATTGTGAGTCACTCAAAGGAAATGCAAAGAAAAACCAACATCATAAGGGTAAGGGCCATCAGATTTGAGCTGGATGGAAAAAAAAAGATTAAAAAGCAAATTAATACAGTTTGTCATTATTTCTTTTGTACTTTCTTTCTGAAGACTGAGTCAACCACAATCCATATCATAAGCTGAACATTTATGTTACCCATAGGAATTCCTGTTATGCCTCCTCTTATGTTTGAATGAAATAGATAAGGCAAGTTTGGGAAAGGGGTGGTGGACAAGAAAGTAAGTATTTGCAGAGAATCCATAGGTGTATCAAAAAGAAAGCTCAGCAGAGACGGCATCACTGTTTTTTCTTCAAAACTGTAATTGGCCAGTCGGTTCTTCTTGCCCACTGCACAGATAAAACCAGTTCACTGAGATAGCAATATTGCAGTAGAGAGACTTTTATAATCCCAGGGTTAGCCAAATGAAAGGATGGGACTAATTACACAAATCAGCCTCCCTGAATACTTTGAGACTAGGGTTTTCCAAGGACGGTTGGTAGGCAGGGGACTAGGGAATGAGGAATTCTGACCGGTTGTATTGGGGATGAAATCATAGGTTGTCAAAGCTGTCTTCTTGCACTAAGTTGGTTCCTGGGTGGGGACCACATGACAAGATGAGCCAGTTTCTTGGTATGGGTTCCTGGTTCGGGTGGAGGCAGCTGGCCCATCAGAGTACAGGGTCTGCAAACTACCAATCTTAGGTTTTACAATAATGATGTTATCTATAGGAGCAAGGCAGGAGGTTACATATCTTGTGACCTCTGGCTACATGGCTCCTGAAGCCTAATTTTAACCTTCTGGCTAATTTGTTAGTTTTACAAAGTGGTTTTGGTCTCTGAGCAAGGAGGGGGCTGGCTTTGGGAAGGAGCTCTTATTATCTTTGTTTTAAAGTTACACTCTAAACTGAATTCTTCGAATAGTTAACTTGGCCTACTCACACCCAGGAATGTACTAGGGCAGTTTGGAAGTTGTAAGCAAGATGGAGTAAGTGAGGTTAGATTTCTGTTACAGGCAGTTGCAATACCACCTAGGAGCTAAAAGGTACATTTTCCCTTTGCTATGGATTTTAAGCCTGAGAGCATCTGAGGAAGTGCTTTCAGATTTTACTACTGTAACCTCTGCCTCCCAGATTCAAGTGATTGTCCTGTCTCAGCCTCCTGAGTAGCTGAGACTATAGGGGCACACCATCACACCTGGCTAATTTTTTAATTTTTAGTGTAGACAGGGTTTCACCATGTTAGCCAAGCTGGTCTTGAATTCCTGACCTCAGATGATCCACCCACCTAGGTTCCCAAAGTACTGGGATTACAAGCATGAGCCACCGCACCCAGCCCTCAGTGTGTTTTTTATACCAAGTTTGATAAAGACTGGATTGTCATGGAGAAAGGGCAAACATTGGTATTCAAACATTGATGTCAGGTAGATTCACAAGTAAATCCCAATTCGGCCACTTAACAGAGTTTTATGTAATCTTGACCAAATTGCCAATCTATATCTCATCTTCTTCACATTATTGAAAGGGCCTCCAGAATATTCATATCAAATAATACCAGGGATGATCTAGTCATACAGAACTCCATATAAATTGTGCCTCCTTCAGTTAATAATGTGACTAGCCCTGTGCTTGGTATACAGTGAGATTAAAAATGGCAGTTGTTAAATAGTCAATGTCCCATCCTCTGCTGTAAACAAGAATGAGGAAGTTCTACAAATGTCAGAGTAGCATAGGGGTAAAAACATGAATGATAGAGCCAGACTACCAGTATTCTAATATTGAGTCATGTGCTTACTATCATGTGACCATGGGCAGTTTATTTTACTCTTGGTGCTTGAGTTTCTTCATTAGTGAAAGGGGAATAATAATAGTACTTACTTTTTAGGGCTGTTGTAAACATTAAATAAGTTAATATATATAAAACATTGGGAACAAAATCTGGTACATAGAAAACAATAAACTTGTTAGCTATAATTATTTACAGGTTATGTGAAAAGCTATCCTAAATGTGTTGTTAAGGTGAAAAAGCAAAGTGCTGCATACCTGAAACATATAGGGGAATTTCACATATTTTTACTTACACACATATAAAATTTCCCTGCAAGAATTGCTAAGAAACTAATAACATTAATTACCTAGCTGGAGGGGAATTGAGTTGAAGGTGGAGAGAGAGTTTTCATTGTAGGACTCTTCATGCTTTTTGAATTTTGAGTCTTCCAAATGTATTAACTGTTCAGCAATTAAATTTTAAGATATAGTTAATATTATTATTACAATCAAATTGATATCACTTACCTTATTGCTATTATTATCCTAATCAAATATTGGGTAGCAATTATGATATACTATAATACACAATGTATTCAGTGGGGTTCAAGACATGTTATCCCAAAATATGGCACCTTGGCATATTGAATATTTTAAGATGAAGAAATTTGAGAAACAGGATATATGAAAAGGTGTCTCTGACCTTTCCCCCATCCTTCTCCCCTGAAGCAGGTCATAATAACTAGGAAGGATTTCTGACCTTCTGCTGAAGAAGGTTGTAAGGCCTTCATGTGAGATATGCCTTCCCATCCCATGTGCGGAGGAAAGGAGTATTCTTATCTCTGAAGACACACCGCACAGAGAAGAATCTCCCCCATCCTTCTCCCCTGAAGCAGGTCATAAAAACTAAGAAGGATTTTTATGAACTTCTCCTGAAGAAGGTTGTAAGGCCTTCATTGAGATGTGCCCTCCCATCCCACATGTGGAGAAAAGGAGTATTCTTACCTCTGAAGACACACAGCACAGAGAAGAATCTGAAAAAAAGGCTTCGCTAAGTTTCCCGCCAGTTTACCACCACTAGGATGTACTCTTTGCCCTTTCTCCATGACAATCCACTCTTTATCAAACTTGGTATAAAAAACACACTCAGGGCCCGGTGCGGTGGCTCATGCCTGTAATCCCAGAATTTTGGGAGCTGAGGCCGGTGGACCGTCTGAGGTCAGGAATTCAAGACCAGCCTGGCCAACATGGTGAAACCCCGTCTATACTAAAAATTAAAAAATTAGCCGAGTGTGGTGGTGTGCCCCTGTAGTCTCAGCTACTCAGGAGGCTGAGACAGGACAATGACTTGAACCTGGGAGGCAGAGGTTACAGTAAGCTAACTTCACACCACTGCACTCCAGCCTGGGCGACAGAGAGAGACTCTGTATCAGAAAAACAAACAAACAAAAAACAACAACAACAAAAACAGGTTTAACTGTTTCTTTTGGTCTTTATTTTGTATTTCCTATGAAGGCTTTGTGTTCCATGAAATTTATATTAAATAAATCTGTATGCTTTCTCTTGTTAATCTGTTTTTGTAATAGGGGACTTAGCCATGAACCTAGGATTGGTGAGAAAAAGACATCTCCCCTCCCCTACATAATACACAAAGGAGATATTGGACCTCTCATTCAAGAGCATTTATTTGGATACAGCAGACATATACAAGCCTGCAACACACGAAAATACACCATGAAAGGTGTACGTAGACCACATGCTGGGGTGGGTGGAGGGGTTGGCAGTGGGATAGATCGAAGGACAGAGAGACCAATTCTTGTTTACACTCAGTAAAGCCTTGAATGATGCATTACCTTTCAAGAACATTCCAGGTAGCGGAAATGTTATGATTTGACGACATAAAATGGTATATGATTGGGAAACACCAAGAATTGTAAGGCATAAAAGAGCACAGAATATGACTAATGCTGGAGTTTGGAAGTAAGTAGCTTTATTCATGTTTCAACTAAGAGTATTTTCTGCTAGCTGGAATAAATAAATAAATGTGTGGGCGTCTGCACACACACGTGGAAGTGTGTTTAGCTAGGAATACATATTGAATGTGAAAAGTAATCATGCAGCAGAAAGGAGAAACTTTATTAAAAATAACCACATTGATTGATCAACCCTACAACTGTAACTTTCAAACATCTGTGTAAGTAGGGTAGCAATTAATAATTGTTATCTTCTCACAGAAGTATAGAAGTCTGAGACCTTTACAAAGTGAGTTTGTAATTTCAGTTTACAAAGCCTAAATCAATTTAATTGTAGAGCATAGATATTATTCCAATGTTTTCTTGGAACTGTCTCCATCAGGATCTTCTGTGAAGTTTCTTCCACATATATGAAATGAAACACCAGCTCTAGTCTTTCTCATTTGTATTCTGTTAAAAAAGTCCTTGAGTCAAAAATTACAAAGGATTTGAATTTAACAAACATTTTCTTAGTGTCTGCAATGGGCTAAGTTTTCACAAACATCATTTTTGAACCCTTACAATACTGTGAAGACATATTTTAATTGCTGCTTTACAAATAGGCAGATTGTTTTAGAGATTTATGATTTGGCAGATCAGGAATCAGAATTCAGGTAAGGTGTGTGTGTGTGTGTGTGTGTGTGTGTGCACCCACATGCATATATGTAGGTGGGGGTGGCAGAATGAAGAAAAATAAGGGCCAAATCAATGAAGTTTTCACTACTGCAATATTTCTTCAGGATCGAATTCTAAGTATGTTGTTCTAGAGAGTGCAAGAAGTTGTACAGGCATCTACATATTTCCCTTAGTTAAGATTACAATTTGCCTTTGCCAACTTATCTTCCATTTTTTTCTGTGTCATTTATCAAATCATTGCTTCTCAGATCCAAATACATGCTTTATGATCTGCTCTGTAACAATGGAGTGAATCTATTTAAGCAATCTCCTTTTCAGTAACTACAGTTACATAACAGTTCAGTTATGTTTTTTTCAGTAGAGAGGGCTAGAAGGACATTACAGGAAAAAAGAGCTTCTCGTTCTGTTGCTTATATGGCCTGTTTTTTTCTTCTTGTCCCTACCACTGGCAGCCAGAGGAGTATGGGTGGGGATATGCAGTGGACATCCTACCGCTGGCCCATAACATGCGACCACTTGGTGCACTCTCAGTCCCAAGTCCAGTCTGGTGACTGCTTTGCTGCAGCGCTCCATACACAGGCATCACACATCTGCTGACTCTAACATCTCAGCTCCTCTGTGTACCCCCTGTGCAACATCGGCCCTACTGCCTGGAGACTGTAGACCAGCTTTGGTCACGCAACCCCCATGCACTTCTCTGTCATCTACTGGGCTACAACCACACCTTCTCTAATGAGGCCTGAATCCCAGACACAGGGAGAGGCCACCCTTCCAAGTTTATTTCTTCCTTATACTCTCTAAACCCTAGGATAGGCTTCAGGGTTCTCTTGACATCTTAATAGTTAGTTCCCAAACTATTAAGTTATAGTTAATAGTTATGAGTCATAATTAATAATTATAGTTATAATTTATAGTTGATTCTTATATTAAACTTTTCTTCTTCAAATTATTTTGTGGCTTCTCTCTGTCTCCTCTTGGACTCTCACTGATTCAATCTCTTTGTTATTTTTCAAATAAAGCATATCTAGACTATGCCATCTAGCCTTCATAAAGTAGAATTTTAATGTGACTTTCCTCACTACTAAGAAAATTGAGTTTGGAAGGAAGCAGGAAAGGAGACAGCTAAGGATAATTACCTTTATTTGACTAATCTAAAAGTCGAGCAGTTAAAAGTGGTTTGTTTCTGGTCCTGGCCTGTGTCTACTAAGAAGAATTCTAGCTCAACAAAACACCCCTCTCCAGAGTTTGCACGTTCTCTTCAGTCAAAATTGAAATATATTTTGTCCAGAGGAAATACTAAGAAAGTCCTTTTAGAAATACCAGTTTCAAGGTTTCTGGGGAGAACTGGATATAAAAATCATTTTATAGGTTTCTTATTCCACCTGAAGATTTTTAGCAAGCACTTAGGAATGAAGTCCTATACACTATTGTTAAGTTAATACAAATTAATAATTTAACAAAAATTTGAAATTTAATATATATTATATCTTAAGAAAAATTGCATTTGTGTGGACTATATGTTTGTGCTCTGCCCCAAAATTCATACAGTAAAGCCCTATCCCTAAAAGTCATGGTATTAGGAGGTGAGACCTTTGAGAAGTAATCAGGTTTAGATAAGGTCATGAAGGTAGAACCCCCATGATGGGATTAGTGCCCTCATAATAAAAGGAGGAGATACCACAGCTTCCCCTCTCTGCCATGTAATGATACAACAAAAAGGCTACAACTTTGCAAGTCAGGAAAAGGGTTACACCAAGACGCAAATTTGCCAGTGCCTTGATCTTGGACTTCCCAGGCTCCAGAACTGCGACAAAGAAGTGTCTATTGATTAAGACACCAATATATGGGGTTTTGTTATAGCAGCCCAAGCTGACTAAGACACCATTGTGTCTTAACAAAGCACAGTTGATGATTTAATCATATTGAACTATTTATTTTCAGTTCTCAGAATGGACTGTGTTCTCTCAACCCAAGGGCTCTACAAATGCTAGGCCCTTTACCTGAGACATCTTTCCTTTCAATATCCCTATTCTTCTGGGCAACCATGTATATTATTCATATCTCAATTTAGATATTATTTCCTTCAGGAAATCTTTTCTGTGATTGCATTTGCCCTCTCCCGGCCTCTAATACACAAACATAAGATTATATTGAATTTCCTTTTTATATGCTCCAGTCCTTCAGTATAGTATAAACTACCTGAGGGCAAGAATATTATCTCGTTCAACATGTCTACCATGTAATAGGATATCAACAAATAATCTTTCACTACTCTTAGCTTTTTTGGAAAAAAAAAAAAAAAACCCTCATCTAGAGTCTCAGCCAGTTGTTCTCACAAAAAGTTGCTCTTAACATTAAAGAAAGGTAACAAAATTCACAGCTAAGATTGGTCTCAAACTCATTTTTCACAACCTGTGAAAGATGATGAGGTATTTGGAAAAGAGAAACACTTGCCAAATCACAGCTATGAGTGGTGATCTCAAAAATTAAATAAAAGTACTCACAAAGGCAGTTTTGGATCATTTGCAGATAATCTTTTGGAAAGCATTTTTGTTCATTCTGTGAAGTAAAGTAAATTTCACAAATGAGGAATCTTGGCAGAGTCAGACTGTGAGCTTTTACATTTGTTCTATAATACTTAGGACAGAATAAGGAATCCTTCTAGAAGCATTATTGCCGCTGTAAAATTTAAACACATTTTTTCGAGCCAATATTTACCTTTTGGCAGTTAAGTATGAGAGATTCAACTTCTGGAATTTCTGTCCAATCTTGAATGATGTTGATAGAATGAGAATTTTGAGAACCTCACTAATAGTTTTATCTAGAAGGTAGCATTCCTTTAAAATATTTATTTTATTTTATTTATCTCTTTAATTGTTCACATCATCAATAAAAATGTATTTGTTTTGTTAGCTGAGAGGAAGAAAATTTACTGCAAGCTTCAGAGTATAATGATGCAAATAGCTCAGACTGTTCAGCATGTGGGAGTTTGTTTCTTGGAATTAACAAGAGGGGTTATGAAGTATGACTACAGGAATAGAATGTTGCTCTTTGGAATAGTTCGATATTCTAGAACAAGTATAAATTAGCTATTTAAGCCAATAACATTCAAAGTATTCTAAATAGCTGCCAAATTATGAAATACATGAAACAGTGTGGAAGAGACCCAGAAGCTGGTCCTCAAATCTCTTAACAATATTTTTCTAAGCTGTGTCACAAACAGACGGACACAAAAATGTGTTCTGTTTTCCCATTCATAGTTGTTCTAGAAAAGAAACACTTTCTTAATATAGAGGCACTTACAGCTGGTGTTACACTTCAGATGTTAACCGTCTCTGTTTTTCATCATCAGCTACAGCATAATATGCATATTCACACCTATTAAGGCAGTAATATTAAGGGTAGTCAGAGCTAAACTGTCTCAATCCTTTAGGAGCTTAAGACTGCCAATGAACATATGTAATATGCATAGAATCTAGCCAGTCATGCATTTATTTAAGTACAAGAGCCAAACTTTGCTTATAGACCAAAGAACCAGTGTCACATCACAAACCTTTCAACTCAGTGTGAAAAGTGATTATGATAATATGTATAATATGTATCAATAAGGTGCACAGATGTCTAATGCTCACCATCTTTTGATAGGTGTAAATGAGCCAAGAAGTGACTGGGAATGATATGTAAATGTGTTCATCAGGTCACAGAGCTTTCAGACATTCAAAACTGGACATAAATTAACAATCCAAGAAAATGCAGCCATAAGGAGATAATGATATCTATAAAGTGCACAAGGAACAGTGAAAGCATTCACATTAACATATCCTAAAAAGGAAGTGTTGGTTAAATTGTGCAATTGTCCAGAAGAGTGTTTTGGAAGACAGATTACAATGCCTTATATCATCTGACACCTGCTTCCAATGCATCTCCTACATTGCTCCACTCAGCCACATTTCTGTTTTTTACTTTCTACCCCTTTTCGCTTGAGAAAAGGGATGACTGTCATTCCTGTACTATGCCTCCCTTATAGCTTTTGCATTAGCAGTTTCCCCCATCTACCTTCACATACCTGACTTCTTATTATGCACGTCTCAGGTTAATTATTTCTTCCTCAAGCAGCATTCACCTTCAACAAGTTCCTTTGACACTTCACTGTATTTTATTTTATGTTCTAGCATTTTATATTCTAGCATTTAGTGCTCATGCCTGCTCACTTATATGCTGTTCCTTTTCCACCTCCTGTCAGTAGAAAGTGAGCCCCATGAAAGTAAAATTCTTCGCTCTCTGCTCATTGCTAACTTCCCAGCATATAAAGCAATTCCTACCACACAGTAGGCACTCAATAAATAGTTGTTGAATTTATGATTCTTTTTCACATATTCTTTCATTAGGAAGAAAAAGTAAAAAAATTAATGACAAGATTAGTGCTTTCAAATAGCAGTATGTAACATAATCTAATATCCGATATTAATTACTTGAAATTTGGGGGAAAGTAGAAGGAGTACAAAGAAATAAATACAATCTAGCAAATCTTTATCTGAATCAGGTCTCCAGAACATTAAAACCAGAAGATACAGAAATACATCTTTTAAGAATTAACTCCAGTAAATCAACCTAGATGCCCATCAACAGTGGATTGGATAAAAAACATGTGATATATATAAAAAATGGAATACTATGCAGCCATACGAAATGCTAAATCATGTCCTTTGCAGCAACATGGATGCAGCTCTCTAGCTTAGCAAGCCATCGTCCTAAGCTAATTCACATAGGAACAGAAAACCAATACCACCTGTTCTCACTTATAATCACTATGAGTATAGACTAGTAACATCTAATTTTAAGAAAACTAGCCAGACGTGGTGGCTCACACCTGTAATCCCAGCACTTTGGGAGGCTGAGGTGGGAGGATCACCTGAGGTCAGGAGTTCGAGATCATCCTGGCCAACATGGTGAAATCCCGACTATACTAAAAATACAAAAATTAACTGGGCATGGTGGCGAGTGCCTGTAATCCCAGCTACTAGGGAGATTGAAGTGGGAGGATCGCTTGAACCCGGGAGGCAGAGGTTGTGGTGAGCTGAGATCATGCCAGCCTGGGCGACAGTGAAACTCTGCAGACAAGAAAGAAGGCAGGGCAGGGCAGGGCAGGGCAAGGCAAGGCAAGGCAAGGCAAGGCAAGGCAGAAAACTAATATTTGTGAATAGCTAAACTAGTTTAGGTCAATCACCTTAGATTACTTACATCAGTTAAATTTGCTCAGGTCACTTAGTCAATGAGCAGAGACTGAAATTATTTCATCTTTTTATTGAGTACACAGCTAGTCTATTTGTATGGCCATGTGACTGAATTTGGCTAATGGAAGATAAATGCATGTGATACATGCAACATTCAGGCTTGGCCCACTAAAACCTCCCACCTGATTCCATGTTTTCAGGGAACGACAGAGCCAACAGATGCCTCCCTCAACCTAGTGGTTTACATCCATCACATAACCAAGAAATAAGCTGTATTAGTCCATTATCACACTGCTCTAAGAACTACCTGGGACTGGGTAATTTATAAAGAGATGAGGTTTAGTTGACTCACAGTTCCACATGGCTGGGGAGGCCTCGGGAAACTTACAATCTTGGTGGGAGGAAAAGCAGGCACATCTTATATGGTGGCAGGAAAGAGAAAGCAAGCAAGAGCAGATAAACTGTTTTATAAAACAACCAGATCTCATGATAACTCACTCACCGTCACAAAAACAGCGTGGGAGAAGCCGCCCCTATGATCCAACCACTTCCCATCTGGTCACTCCCTTGACATGTGGAGATTATGGGGATCATAATTTGAGATGAGATTTGGGTGGGGACACAGAGTTAAACCATACCACAAGCTTTTATTGTATTAAGTAACTGAAATTGTAGGATTTTCTATTTATATAAGTTACCCTACCTTGATTAATATAGTCAATTTTGCATCACTTAAGAATCATAAACTTTTACTTATTCTGATTTACAAACAAATCTTGGTAAATCAATATGTATTAATGTGCTATTTACATACAAGATTGATCAAATTTACACATTTAATAAATGCCAGGTTCAAAATTTGTACCCAAGATTTTCTGATTCCAAATCCCGGCATCTTTTTACTGTCCCACATCACACAACTCCCATACTTATTTCAATGGAAGAAGAACTGAAAAGTAAGGGAAGTGCTGATTTTTGCCAAACTAAGATAACAAGAAAGATTTTCTAGTTTTCAGCATTAAGCTCTGAATAATAAGCCACCTAAAACTAAAATGCAGTCTTTAACAGAGCTGCACATCTGTGAATTGAAAGCACAAATTTTTCTATTCTCTTCACATTAACACAATTCAGTATTTATAGTCTCATATTTGGTTTACTTCTATCATATAAAACCAGATAATAGCCAGCAATGAAATGTCGTTTTCATAGCTCTGAAGCAAACAGTAAATATCTCTATTTTCAATATTTTATGCTTATGATATTTAGCAGAGGCTATGTCATTCATTAAAGGGTACTCATGTATTAACATAAAACAAAGTAAGGAGTACCGCTGTCTCTTTCCAGGTAGATGCAATATAGCAAATCCATTAAAATGAGTGATTTTTCTCCTTTAGCTTCTTATGAACATTTTATAGTCATTAGCACATCCTCTGAGTGCATTGAATATTCTCTTCAATACATCTCTTTTCCCTGAGGTATAATATATTATTAACAACGGTAAAACATCTTTTTTTCTGTTCTCTTCTTTTAAAAACATTTTTAAAATTATACTTTAAGTTCTGGGATACATGTGCAGAACGTGCAGGTTTGTTACATAGTTATACACATGCCACGGTGGTTTGCTGCACCCATTAACCTGTCATCTACATTAAGTATTTCTCCTAATACTATCCCTCCCCTAGCCCCCAACCCCCTAACAGGCCCCAGTGTGTGATGTTCCCCTCCCTGTGTCCATGTGTTCTCACTATTCAACTCCCACTTATCAGTGAGAACATGTGGTGTTTGGTTTTCTGTTCTTGTGTTAGTTTGCTGAGAATGATGGTTTCCAGTTTCATCCATGTCCCTGCAAAGGACATGAACTCATCCTTTTTTATGACTGTATAATATTCCATGGTATGTATGTGCCACATTTCCTTTATCCAGTGTATCACTGATGGACATTTGGGTTGGTTCCAAGTCTTTGCTATTGTGAATAGTGCTGCAATAAACATACATGTGAATGTGTCTTTATAGTAGAATGATTTATAATCCTTTGGGTATGTACCCAGTAATGGGATTGTCAGATCAAATGGTATTTCTGGTTCTAGATCCTTGAGTAATTGCCACATAGTCTTCCACAATGGTTGAACTAATTTACACTCCAACCAACAGTGTAAAAGCGTTCCTATTTCTCCACATTCTCTTCAGCATCAGTTGTTTTCTGACTTTTTAATGATCGCCATTCTAACTGGCATGAGATGGTATCTCATTGTGGTTTTGATTTGCATTTCTCTAATGACCAGTGATGATGAGCTTTTTTTCGTATGCTCATTGGCCGCGTGAATGCCTTCTTTTGAGAAGTGTCTGTTTATATCCTTTGCCTACTTTTTGATGTTTTTTTCTTGTAAATTTGTTTAAGTTCTTTGTAGATTCTGGATATTAGCCCTTTGTCAGGTGGGTAGATTGCACAAATTTTCTTCCATTCTGTAGGTTGCTGTTCACTCTGATGATAGTTTCTTTTGCTGTGCAGAAGCTTTGTAGTTTAATTAGATCTCATTTGTCAATTTTGGCTTTTGTTGCCATTGCTTTTGGTGTTTTAGTCATTAAGTCTTTGCTCATGTCTATGTCCTGAATGATATTGCCTAGGTTTTCTTCTAGGGTTTTTATAGTTTTAGGTCTTATGTTTAAGTCTTTAATCCATCTTGAGTTAATTTTTGTATATGGTGTAAAAAAGGTGTCCAGTTTCTGTTTTCTGCATATGGCCAGCCAGTTTTCTGTTATTTACCTTTTTATATACTGTCCAAATTTAAATTAATATGATCAAAAAATGCCCACACTTTGTCCAGAGAGATGGCTATCTCATACAATCTGGAGAGAACATAAAATGATTAAAATTCTCAGAAGTATGGTTTATCCATTTGGATTTACTGTTTTAAAATATGCATATTTTGGATGCATCAACTCTGTTTCTAAAAATTACTCTAAGGAAATGATAATCAATATACCCAAATATTTAGCCTCAATTTTATTCATTGCACCAATTACGTTTTTGTTACATATAACCCTCCTGGTCATTAAAAGGAATGTAAAGGACAATATAATAACTAAACATATCTAAGCTTCATTTGTAGGAGGTGAGATGTATGTTTCATTTCCTTCATTTATATTCCTTCTTTGGAGATATAACTTGGATTTTGCCATAGCTTAGACAATCTAGAGTTACTTAAACAAGGACTACTATGCTTTCCTCTTTGTCTTAACACCCTGACTAATTAAAAACAGAAGAAAGAAAACATTTTTCAAATTTTTGATATTACATAGTGCACATTCTAAAATTTATTCTAGTTTGAAAAAATGTGCCATTGACCATAGAAGGTATTCAATGATTAAACATATTTCTCTAAAACAGATTTCAAGCATGCTAATCTAGTTTAACCTCTTATCTGCAGAACACCTCTAAATCAGTACTTAATATTGTTCATAAGGAATACTTTTACGGTGCCCTTGGAAACTCTACTGTCCTCTCAGGAAGTGATTGGCCAAGGGGACACTGAGCTAATGAGGTTAACTTTTGTGGTTCATTGGTTGTGTATTTCTAATTTCATTATAAATACGTAGAAATTTTTCTACGTAGCAGTGATGGTCATGGCTGCTGAAAATCCTTTATAAAAGATTAATTTTACTCTAACTTCTAGACTGATGATTACTTTTATTATAAACGCTATATTTTAATGTCAGCTCTTTAAATACGGTGATAAATTTGCTTCCCTAACTATATTGCTTATAATTAAATTAATAGGCAAACAACCAAACAGAACATCAATGCCTTGTGCTGAAGTAATTTTAATCTTGTTTTCTCGAGACATCAATTAAATAATATTTCCAAAAAATTATCCTATATATTATTATTTATTTATTATCCTACATGATCCTATTATTCTTTCTTTTAGTCATAAACTATCCATTATGAGAAAATCTATTCTTAAAATATATAAATATATATTAAGCCCCAATACTAAACACTTTCAATTCAAATAAATCATATAACTTCCTAATTGGAATGGCCTTACCTCTTTTACTCAAACATAGTCATTTGGACGGAAATCAGAGGAGAAAGGCTAAGTGCCCAGGATCCTAGAGTCTTTGTATAAGAATGATCATATGCCACACATGGTTCAAATGGTTCAGTTCTTTTCAAGAATGTCAAGTATTTTATTCCAAGTTCACTCTTACACCAGTGGAAAGCAAAATAAACAAGGCCCCTTGCCTATTGATATATTCTGAGCAAGCAGCAGAGGAGATTAAGCCTGGGTGCTAGGTTTCATGCTAAACACAACCACAGGGTCAAGGAGCCTCAGATGTAGCCTTTTGCCATTATTACCAAAGGGGTTTTCATAGACATAGTCAGAGACTTGTATATGTATTAAAAGTCTTCATTTGACAAATATAAGTATGTAAAGCATATCACAATGTTGTTGGCTACCCTGGTTTGGTAGCTCCCTATTTTTAAGATATTGGGAGTTTCAAAGGATAGACATATCCCAAATCTCTCAGGAATTCTGAGAGGCACTCATCATACTCATTGGTTTAGAGACAAATCTTGACGAGATTTCATTTGGTATTGCAATTCCTTTTTTAAATTAAGTAAGAATTCTATGAGTTCTAAGTTTTCGAAGAATTTAACCAGACTTACAGCAATCTTCTTATGATTATTAAAGGCTAAATTTGGCTTCTTAATAATCATATATTCTTGAGTTAATTCCTTCTTCATTGTTAAAAAAGTGACGTAAGTATCTATATATCTGGTACCTTACAGTGTTAGCCTTCAAACAAGCCACTAGACCACCTAAGATAAAGCATGTTAAACGCTCTAGAACCACCTGGAGGGTGAAGGGATATTTCACTACATTAGGCCAGTTTCATAACCTATTATATTTACGCATAAATGATGCAGTGAGAGTTCTGTGTACTTGTGCTTACACTGTTCTACAGAATTACAAGAAAGAAATCAAGTAGTCTGTGGAAAGTTAAACACATATAATAAGACTCTATTTGAGAAACAGTTTGATTCTGGCTGAAGGATAATTGCAGATTAAAGATTACTGAAAGAAATTATTAAACATTTCACCTTTCACTGAAAATAATGTGGCAACCCTAAATTAAAAGTAGGTGGACAATTTAAGTGTTGTGAAAGATGCGGAAACCTGAACAGTAAACTGGATGGTATTACCTAACTGGCTAGAAAACTGTCACTGTAGGTGGATAGGAGAGTGATGTATATGTTCTTTGTGGTTTTGGTCAGGTTCAGTCACAGGGAGTTTATGAAAGGAACTACCATGAAAGGAGCTCCTCTGACTTAAATTGAAGAACTTCCCAGAGGACAGGAACCATTCTAGTTTGGCAGTCATTAGAGACCTAAGGTGGTCAGTCTTCACTGTCAAATAAACAATCAATGAGCTAACTTCCTCACACACATTTAGTGTTTTAGTTTATTTATAGGTAGTGAAACATATTTTTTTATAGTCCTAAAACAGACTTCACCCTAGTTCAATTCCATGGTAATCAAATATATTAATAAGCTTACTATACACAAATGTGAAGAGAAAATGTCTATGGCATTATAAATAAATTGTCATATATTTTTAATACCTATGCATAGTGTATTCGTTCATTTTCACATTGCTATAGAGACCTACTGGAGACTGCATAATTTATGAAGAAACAGGTTTTAATTGGCTCACAGTTCCACAGGTTGTACAGGAAGCATGGCTGGAGAGGACTTAGGAAACTTACAACCACAGCAGAAGGCAAATGGAAAACCAGCATGTCCTAAATGGTTGGAGTAGGAGGAAGACAGAGAGTAAAGAGGGAGACGCCACACACTTTTAAACAACCAGATCTTGTGAGAACTCTATCACAAGATAGGACTAGGGGGTGGTGTTAAACCATCAGAAACCACCCCCATGATCCAATCACCTCCCACCAGGCCCTACCTCCAACACTGGGGATTACAATTCAACATGAGATGTGGGGACACAGAGCCAAACCATATGACATAGTTTCCTCAATGAAACTAAACAGGGTTGTTCAATTGTGTCAAAGTCATTGTAGAAATAATAGATTTTCTTAGAAAAAGATTTCCTGCACGTTGTACACATGTACCCTAGAACTTAAAGTATAATAAAAAGAAAAAAGAAAAAGATTTCCAACTTTCTTGGTACTTCATAAACAAATGAGGATAGCAATGTGATTTTCTTAATACTCAGTAACTTGTTAGGAGCTTATCTGAAAAATAAAAAGTGCCTCACTCTGTTGAGAAAGCTTTGTAAAGGAAAGGACGCGATGCACACTGTGGAAAGCAGTTTGAACATTTCTCAAAGAACTTAAAACAGAACTACCATTCAACTCAGCAATCCAATTTCTGTGTATATATCCAAAGGAGAATAGACCATTTTACCAAAAAGACACATGCACTGTTATGTTCATCACAGTGCTATTCACAATATCAAAGATATAGAAACAACCTAGGTGCCTATGATGGATTGGACAAAGAAAATGTGGTATATATACAACATGAAATATTATGCAGCCATAAAAAAGAGTGAAATCATGCTTTTTGCAGCAACATGTTTGGAGCTATGGTCCATAATCTTAAGCGAACTAAGGCAGCAACAGAAAACTAAATACCACATATTATTACTTATTAGTGGGAGCTAAACATTTAGCACACAGAGACATAAATATGGGGATAGTAGACACTACAGACTACACGTAGGGGAGGGGAGGTCAATTGTTGAAAAACTACCTATTGGAGATTATGCTCACTATCTGGATGCAATATACCCATGTAAAAACCTGCACACGTACCCCTGTATCTAAAATAAAAGCTGAAGTTTTTTTTTTTTTTTTTTCAAAAAGACCAAACATGATCATGTTGAAAGTAATGGGTTAACTATTTTTACTTGTATCAAATACATATGGCATTTACTAATTTACTATAGATATGTTCCAATTAACATACTTTGATGTCCTTTGTAGACAGTATGGTCAACTCTGATTGCAAGACTAGAGAGACACAAACAAGAGGCTGTTCAGTCTGACTTATTCAGTGCCAAGCACAATGACACGAACAAAGCTGTATTGAAAACTTTATTTGATTATGCCAAAGAAAATTTATTCATGACAGTGGCAGATGCTCTTCTGCAGATTTCCATTCCATTTATGCACTTTTTCTTACAGGGCTTTCTGGCATTTCAAGGTTTTCCCAAGTCTTTCCTTAAAGCTTTAATTGACTTACTCAGTTTCATTCTAAATCTCGTTTTCAATATTTGAAAGGCATAAAAACCTTTTGAAAAGTCAAATATGTGTTAGTTCACACTAAAATACAACTATTGAAAAAAATACAGTTCTCCACATTAAGATATAAGTATTTTCTTCAAAGAGGAAAATGACTTCAATTTTATTTATAGGTAGTGAAAATTCCAAGTTAGTCAATGGTAATGCTATAATTGAAACTTGAGCTGGACATGTTATCTCACGCCTGTAATCCCAGAACTTTGGGAGGCCAAGGCAGGAGCATCACTTCAGCCCAGGAATTTGAGACCAGTCTGGGCAACATAGTGAGACCCCATCTCTACAAAAAATAAAATATTAGCCAGGCATGGTAGCAAGTGTCTGTAGTTAGTTCCAGCTACTCAGGAGACTGAGGCAGGAGGATACCTTGAGCCCAGAAGTCTAAGGCAGCAGCGAGCTGTGGTCATGCCATTGCACTTAGGCCTGGGTAACAGAGAGAGACCCTGTCTCTAATAAAAAACATTTTTTAAACCTTGCATATATTAAGCCCCAATGCTAAGCACTTCCAACTCAAATACATTTCCTTAGAATTTTCCAAGAAAAACATAATATTGCATGTTCATGTCTCATTCCATCAGGATGCATCTAGCTCATTTCTTCTTTACATAGAATGAGATCATGCTTTGATAGGTAATAGTTTAAGGTACATTTATTACCAGTGGTTAGCTGTTGGAGTATAAACTAATGTTAATAACATGAATAAAATATAATTTGGATAGTGAAGCTATTGTTATCTTTGCACATATGCACACATGTAGACTTCCATTAGATTGGAAAATTGACACTTGATCGTGTAGGCCAGAATCTGGGAATAAAGATTATTGATATGACGATGTCTTGGAGGGATCTTGAGATACAATCTATATAACTCCTTACCTGTAAACATGTCATGCACTGGAAAAAAATATATTTTTAGTTCCATTTTAAAGATCTATTATAATGCATAAATGGTTATAAATTATCTTCTTAAAAATCTTCCTGGAATGGAATTTCCAGAATCCTCTTCTAACAGCTTTACACTTTTGTTTTTTCATATCAAATTTTGGTTGCATTAAATAGGATTTGGTCAATTCCCTCGTTTGACCATTGACAAAGGTGGAGAATAAGGCTTTTTTGAAAGATAATTTGCGCTTCTTATTTAAAATTAGCTTCTTTGTTCTAAGAATAGATGTCATTTTAAAAAGAGTGATGTCGCTGCCAAAAACCTGGTTCCATAATCCCTTTAGTATTCCAATTGTCTGTCCTGAATATTCCTTATTCTTACATTTGATACTTAATTACCTAGTCTGCATATCATCTTTTGATGAGCTTTTCTCAATGATGTGTAGTAATTTTTTAAATTTCTTTTTACTTCCATGTTGCAAATATTTTCCCAACATTTATTTGTTTTCCATAAGCAGTGTTTGTTTTAATGAGATTATATTGATTAGACTTTTCCTTAATGACTTAACAAAACAAGCGAGTGTTGGTGAAGTGGGCTTTCCTCATCACAATCCTATGTTAATTTTTCGTGCTTTTGTTATGATATGGCTATAGTTAGCATTTATTTGATTTTGGTTTGTTTATGGTTTACAATTAGTTCTTTTATCTAAAATGTATTGTGTGTGGTTTGAAGTAAGGGTCTACTTTTACTTTTTAAATCCATGGTAATTGTACTAACATTAATGAATACTTTATTTTTTGTTTTTTTAAATGCTCCATTTCAAGTCAAACTATCTTTGTTTGCAGATGACATGATCCTATAGCTAGAAAACCCCATTGTCTCAGCCCAAAAGCTTCTTAAGTTGGTATACAACTGCAGCAAAGTCTCAGGATACAAAATCAGTGTGCAAAAATTGTTAGCATTTCTATACTCCAACAATAGGCAAGCCAAGAGGTGAATCATGAATGAACTCCCATTCACAGTTGCCACAATATTTACGGGTGGATCACGAGGTCAGAAGATCGAGACCATCCTGGCGAACACGGTGAAACCCCGTCTCTACTAAAAAATACAAAAAACTAGCCGGGCGAGATGGCGGGCGCCTGTAGTCCCAGTTACTTGGGAGGCTGAGGCAGGAGAATGGCGTAAACCCGGGAGGCGGAGCTTGCAGTGAGCTGAGATCCGGCCACTGCACTCCAGCCCGGGCGACAGAGCGAGACTCCGTCTCTTGGCCGGGCGCGGTGGCTCAAGCCTGTAATCCCAGCACTTTGGGAGGCCGAGACGGGTGGATCACGAGGTCAGAAGATCGAGACCATCCTGGCGAACACGGTGAAACCCCGTCTCTACTAA